>NW_024426008.1:23248190-23298578 GCF_017311325.1 Ursus maritimus | reverse complement strand
ATCTCAGAATTAACTTAACCAGAGACGTAAAGGATCTATATTCTAGAAATTACAAATCACTCTTGAAAGACATTGAAGAAGACACAAAAAGATGGAAAACTATTCCATGCTCATGGATCGGAAGAATAAATATAGTTAAAATCTCTATGCTACCCAGAGCAATCTACACTTTCAATGCCATGCCGATCAAAATACCAATGACAGTTTTCAAAGAACTGGAACAAACAGCCCTTAAATTTGTGTAGAACCAGAAAAGGCCCTGTATCGCCAAGGAATTGTTGAAAAGGAAAAACAAAGCTGGGGGCATCACAAAGCCGGATTTCAAGCTATACTACAAAGCTGTGATCACAAAGACAGCATGATACTGGCACAAAAACAGACACATAGACCAATGGAACAGAATAGAGAACCCAGAAATGGACCCTCAGCTCTTTGGGCAACTAATCTTTGACAAAGCAAGAAAAAACATCCAGTGGAAAAAAGACAGTCTCTTCAATAAATGGTGCTGGGAAAATTGGACAGCTATATGCAAAAGAATGAAACTTAACCACTCTCTCACACCATACACAAAGATAACCTCCAAATGGATGAAAGACCTTGATGTGAGACAGGAATCCATCAAAATCCTAGAGGAGAACATAGGCTGCAACCTCTTTAACATTAGCCACTGCAACTTTTTTCATGACACATCTCCAAAGGCAGGAGAAACAAACAAACAAACAAAAAATGAACTTGTGAGACTTGATCAAGATAAAAAGCTTCTGCACAGCCAAGGAAACAGTCAAAAAAACCAAGAGGCAGCCCAAGGAATGGGAGAAGATATCTGCAAATGACACTACAGATAAAAGATTAGTATCTAAGATCTACAAAGAACTTCTCAAACTCAATACACGTGAAATAAATAATCAAATCAAAAAATGGGCAGAAGATATGAACAGATGCTTTTCCAATGAAGACATACAAATGGCTAACAAACGCATGAAAAAATGTTCAAAATCATTAGCCAGCAGGGAAATTCAAATCAAAACCACATTGAGATACCACCTTACGCCAGTTAGAATGGCAAAAATGGACAAGGCAGGAAACAACAATGTTGGAGAGGATGTGGAGAAAGGGGATCCCTCTTACACTGTTGGTGGGAATGCAAGTTGGTACAGCCACTGTGGACAACAGTGTGGAGGTCCCTTAAAAAGTTAAAAATTGAGCTACCCTATGATCCAGCTACTGCACTACTGGGTATTTACCCAAAGATACAGACGTAGTGAAGAGAAGGGCCATATGCACCCCAATGTTCATAGCAGCACTGTCCACAATAGCCAAATTGTAGAAGGAGCCGAGACGCCCTTCAGCAGATGACTGGATTAAGAAGATGTGGTCCATACATACAATGGAATATTACTCAGCCATCAAAAAGAACGATTAAACAACATTTGCAGCAACATGGACGGCACTGGAGGAGATAATGCTAAGTGAAATTAGTCAAGCAGAGAAAGACAAGTATCATATGGTTTCACTCATTTATGGAACATAAGAAGTAGGAAGATCAGTAGGAGAAGAAAGGGAAGAAGGAAGGGGAATAAAAAGAAGGGGGAATGAACCATGAGAGACTATGGACTCTGGGAAACAAACTGAGGGCTTTAGAGGGGAGGCCGGTGATGGGTATTAAGGAGGGCACATACTGCATGGTGCACTGGGTGTTATACGCAAGTAATGAATCATGGAACCTTACATCAAGAACTTGGGATGTATTGTATGGTGACTAACATAATAAAAAATTATTATTAATAAATGCAAAATAAAAGTGAAAATGGCAAAAATGGATATAAGTTATTCACAACAGAGCAAATACATGAGTAATAATAATTAATAAACATGTGAAAGGATGGTAATACCTAGTATTGAAAAAAAATGCAAAATAAAATTATGTGATATCACTTTATATGATTCAGCTAGCACAAATAAGAGGGATAACATCTAGGTCTGATTAGGTGATAGTGTAAAGGGACTATGTTATGTAATTGCTAGAAATGTCAACCTTTCAACCCAGCAATGTACCCCTCAAAGCACAATACAGTAAGAAAATGTAAAATCAAGAGTAGAAAAATCGAAAAAATTATGGTAGTACAATCCATGGAGCAAAGTATTAGGAAACTCAATAAAAAGAATTAGTGCAAAAGTGTGTGGCTTAAACAGATTTTTCACAATGTATGTTTTTGTGATAAAGGCAAGAAGCATAAAATATGATTTCATTTTATAAAATAATAACCTAAAAATCCTAATGACTGTGTGTATAGGAGGGAGGGGGATTATGTTTCTATATATATTTATATGATCATGTAAAAAACTATAGAAGGAATCACAAGAGATTATTGCCCCGGTTACTAGGATGGGACAGAGGGAAAAGGAAGGTTAAGAGTACAGTAGAGAAAAACCTTCTTTTTAAAAAATAATTCATTAAATAAAAATGGTAAGTCCTCATGTCAAAAAAAAAAAAAAGGAAACAGGAAAAAGAAATAAAAAAAGATACTAATCAATACGAAAATAAGAGTTCATCACATAAATCACCTTGAAACTATAAAGAATGATGGCTTGTCATCCTCTGAATTTTAAAATAACCATGACAGGAAATAATGCCATTCAAATAACTTGAGAAATAGTTATTTTATCTGAATACTATTTTGATCTAGGCTAATTATGCACTAAAAAATACTTTAAACTTGAAAATTTGAATAACATCATCCAATCAACGAAGTAGTTAGCATGGTAATCTCACGTCTCAGTGCCTTGCACATATTACTTCCTTTATCTACCTACCACCTCTCCTCTCCCCACAAAATACTTCACACAGCCAGTGTTCTAGGTATATGAGAGACAGAACAGGGGATGAAAATGTCCAGGAAAGGGCCATAATAGACCTGATATGAGATGACCCTGGGAAGAGAAAACACTGGGAAGAGAATCTTAACAAAAAAGTAGCATTTAGTTTAAATGTAATCATGCAAACAAAACCGTATATGGAACCATTACTCTTAGCATATGATAACAGGGATTTTTTTAAAAGAAGACAATGGTCATGATTTTCAAACAATAGCATAATCATACAAAGCAGGAAAAGTGAATTCATATCAATGAATCACCAGGATTTTTTTAAAATGATGAATAATGATTTCTTCAAATTGGACTGCATACCTTAATTATAGGTATTATGAATGTATTTATATAAATTGGCACAAAAGGGTCAGAAAAAGTGGGATACACACCAAAAGAAAAATGGTCAAGTCAGCCCTGCAAACAAATAACAAAAGAAAGTGCTTATAGTCATGTTTAGTCACACTGGTATCTTACTCCAAAATGGCAATTATATATTAATACTTATTTCATTTTTCTTAGTTCATGTTAATTGGGTTTTCCTAGAAAGCATGAAAAAGCAATGACGTTGTATTTGAGATATACATTATATCGAAAAAATAGGACCACACAGAAACCTTAGTCATTTTTAACTCTTTCTTTCCCTATACACCAAGTCCAAATTATTTGTATTTTTACTTATTAAAAGCACTTTAATGTGCTTCTTATTTTCCAAGCCATTATAACTGTGATTCAGTTCCATATCATTCTAGAGCAATAGTCATCATCCCACTAATATTAACAAAGTCCCTATTCCATAATAAGCACAGGAGGAGTACAGGAAATACAAAACTAAAAATAGTGCCCAACTTTAAGGATCTCATGTTGTAGCAGATGACTCAGTGACGCCACTGGGGAACTACAATTCAAAAGAGTAAGTGCAATGACAGTAAAGACCATAAGAAAACAAAGTAGTACAGGGGAGAGATGAAAGATTCTTTGCTTGACCAAATTTTAGCAAGGCTCCTCTGAACCCTCCCCAACAAGGCTCATACATGTTCTTCCATGTAGAATCAAGTTTTAGCAAGAATCCTGCTAAGTGTATTTAGCAAGAGTTCCCCACCTTTAATATCCAATCAAACTCCCCACCTCTATTATCCACCAGATGATATCTGATCACCTTGGCCTGCCTACAGCAAGAATCATATTAGGTTGGTTGACCCAGAATCCCCCCCAGACTTGATGTCTACTCTTAGTAATTTTCCATTCACCAATGCCCCCGTCAATCTTTCTCATTGGCTATAAAACCTCATCTGTTCAGGCTGTATTCAGTCAAGCTCGCTTCTATACTGGAATATCTTCCCTATTACAATGGTTTATTAAGTAAAATACATTTTCATCCCTTTAACTTCTATTCAGCTCTGGTTTTAACAGAGGTAAAAGCATTTATCAAGAGAGTCAAATGAAGTAAAGACTTCAGTAAAGGCTTCTAAAGAGGTAATACATAAACTGAAAACACATGAGGATTTAGTTATTCTATGTAATTGCAGGCAGAATACATAAAATGTATACAAACACAGAGGATCAGCTGTAAATGCTCCTGAAGCTAAAACAGCTAAACAGAAAAGAAAAGAGAGGTGCTATATGGCATAGAGCTACAGACAGGATGAGTATATAACCTGGCTGGACCACGGTAGGTTTGGTTTGTCTACTGTTCCAGCATAATTATTAACAGCATATCTTTTCACCTCAAAAGTATGCCAGTTTAAACAATGATAACCTATATAGCATTAGCTTAAAGTCTGATATGAGTTAAGTCTGAGCTCAGCCATTTACTAGCTAGGCAAACTTGTGGTAGTTAATCTAAGCTTATACTTCCATCATCTAAAGAATAAGGACAGAAAACTAAATTCACAGGATAGTTAGAAGGATAAAATGCCATAATATGAATAAAGTACTTAGCAAAGTACATGGCACATAACATGGGTTCCACTGTAAAGAACCCAAGAGTATATTCTAACTGGGCTTCATAAACTATATAAATAGGTTTTTTTTCTTCTCCCTAACTAAATGAGCTAGAATGAGCTATACCAGTACTTTTCAAAATTTAATGTTCATCATTATAACAACCTGGAGACTGTCTTTTGGTTCCATGGTTTATGTTGAAAAGCATGGTTTTGTTGAAAAAGAAAGTTTCTTATTCACTGATTTGGGATGGGGCCTGAGATAATGCATTTCTAACAACCTCCCCGGTGATACTGATGCTACTAAACCATGGACCAACAGATGGATTTAACAGCACACAATATACTACAGAAGATAGAATTAGTCAACACGAAAACAAGTCAATAAAAAGTACCCAAATCGAAGGACAAAAAAATAACAGAACGGAAATAACTGAAGAGAGTATAAAAGGCATTTAAGACCTGTCAAACGGATCTAATTCACATGTAACAGAATGGCCAAGAATTTTCCAAAGCTAAACGGATACTGACCTACAAATTCAGCAAGATCAGAGAGCCCAAAGCAAAATGAAGACAAAGAAAACAACACATAGGTACACCACAAACAGCTGAAGATGAACAACAGAAAGAAAAATCTTAAAAGTAACCAGAGCATAGAAACATATTACCTTCAAAGAAGAAATAAAAGACTAATAGGTAGCTTTTCAACAAAAACCATGGAAGCCAAAAGACAATGAATGAATAGGACATGTTAAGAACACTGAATGAAAGGGCAGGGCGGGGGGGGAGGCCAACCAAGAATTCTATACCTTGTGACAATATCTTTCAAAAACAAAAACAAAACAAAACAAAAAGCAAAAAGAAAAGACATTCTCAGATGAATAAGAGCTGAAGGTGTCTGTCAGCAGCAGACCTGCAATACCGAAATACTAAAAGGAGTTCTTTAGGCCGAAGGAAAATGATGACAGACGGAAGCATGGGAGTACAAGAAAGAATAAAGAACAAGGGAAAGGGTAAATACAAAAGAATGACTATTAAAGCAACAATAATGTAAGTGCCCTGTGGTGTTTATGATGTCTACAGAAGTAAAACAACAATAGTACCAAAAGTGAAGAGAAGTAAATGGAGTTAAACTGCTCTCAAGTTCTTGACTTGTTTAGAAAATTATAACACACTAGGCTTAAGATTGTAATAAGCCAAAAATGTACATTGTGATAGCTAGGGTAACCCTAAAAGAACAGTACAAAAACTCTAACACAACATCTAATAAAAGAGATTTTTAAAAAATTAAAAATACAACAATCTTGAAAAAGAACAAGAAAGTTGGAAAACTCACACTTCCTGATTATAAAACTTAACTACAAAGCTATAATAATGCAGAGAGTATGGTACTGGCATTAAGACATATAGACAGCAGAACCGAAAATCCAGAAACAAACCCACTCATGTATGGCCAAATGATACTTTGGAAGGGTTCTGAGACTACTGAGCAGGGAAATCATATCTTCTTCATCAAATGGAGCTGGGATTTGCATGTAGATATCCATTTGTTACTGGCTTTTTACACTTCCTATAATATTTACAAGGTTCATCCGTGTTGTATCATGTATTTGATACTATTTAGCTGAATATTATTCAGCCATAAAAGAATAATGTACTAATACATGGTACGACATAGATGAATCTTATAAACACTATATAAAGTGGAAGAAGTCAGTAACACATAGATACTCACATGCAAAAGAATGACACTGGACCTGTACCTCAAACCAGCTGCAAAAATGAACTCAAAGTGAAGAAAACTACAACAATAAAACTCCTAGAAGAAACTACAAGGGCAAATCTTCATGAACTTGGATTTGGTAATGGATTCTTAGATATGACACAAAAACACAAGCAACAACAACAAAAATAATAAACAAGGTTTCATTAGAATGAAAAATCTGTGCTTCAAAGGACACTACCAGATTCAGACAGTGAAAAGACAAAACATAAAATGGGAGAAAAGACTTCCAAATCATATATTCGATACAGATCTGTATCTAGAAAATACAACTATTAACTCAACAACAAACAAACAAAAAGCCTTTTAAAAAGTGGACAAAGGATATGAATAGACATTTCTCCAAAGACGCACAAACTGCCAATAAACGATGCAAAGATACTAAAAAAATTGGTAATCAGGAAAAAAAATCAAAACTACAATAAGATAGCATTTTATACCCATTAGAATGGATATAAGTTTTATAAGGTCATATAACAAGTGTTATCAGGGATGTGGAGTAATCAGAACCCTGACACACTACTGGTATGAATATAAAATGGTGCAGCCACTTTGGAAAACAGTCTGGGAGTTCCTCAAAAAATTAAACATAGAGTTACCATTTGACCCATAATTCCACTTCTGGGTATACACACAGAAGTAAAATTGTCTGTCCACACTGTACACAACATTGTACACAATGTTCACAGGAATATTATTTATGATAGACAAAGACTAAAAGAGCCAAAATGTCCAGCAAATGATCAATGGTTAAATAATGTGTGGCATCATCCATACAGTAGCATATTCTTCAGCCATAAAAGAATGAAGTGCTGACAGATGGTACAATATGGATGAACTTCACAAAAATTGTATGAGTAGAATACTCTGGAGTTTCTCTTCAGATCACATAAATCTTTCACCTTTTACTAAAGATTTCCATGGCAGGGGGCTATTATATATGAGTATAAAAAGCTAGTAAGAAAAGGCCACATATTATATGATCCCATCTATATGAAATATCTAGACAAACAAATGTATTGAGACAGAATATAGATTAGGGGATGCCTGAGGCTGGAGAGGGATGAGGGGGTTGAAGAGTGATAGCCAATAAACACAGAGTTTCTTTTGGGGTGAAAAAATGTTCTAAAAGTGACTGGTGATATTAAAAACCACTGAAAGGTACACTTTTAAAAGTATGAAATGTATGATATGTGAATCATTTATCATTAACATTTTTTCAAAAAAACACAATGAGATACAACTTCACACCCACTAGTATGTCATTCATCAAAAAGACAGGTAATAACGAGTGTTGACCAGGATGCAGAAAAACTGGGACCTTCATACACTGCTGGTAGAAATGTAAAATGATGTAGGTGCCTTGAAAATATTCTGGCAGTTCCTCACAAAGTTACAATATGACTCAGGAATTCAACTCCTTGTCACAAAAAAACACATATGGTATGATTCCGTTTGAATGTTCCAAATAAATTCTTAGAGATATAAGTAGAGTTGTTGTTGGGGGAGCTGGGAAAGAAATGGAAAATAATTTCGATGGGTAAGTGGTTTCCTTCTGGGGGTGCTGAAAACTGATATGATAGTTGCATGGTTCTGTGAATATACTAGAAATATTGGACTTTTTAACGAAGGAAGAAGAAAGAAAAGGAGGAGAAGATCTCAAAAGCAGCTAAGTAAATCACCAATTACCTAACCACGTGCCAGAACGAAGTCCATTACTATTTAAAGAATACAACAGGGACACCTGGGTGGCTCACTCAGTTAAGTGTCTGCCTTTAGCTCAGGTCATGATCCTAGGGTCCTGGGATCGAGTCCCACATCGGGCTCTTTGCTCAGTGAGGAGCCTGCTTCTCCCTCTGCCTGCCTCTCCCCCTGCTTGTGCAGCATGCTCTCTCTCTCTCTGACAAATAAATAAAATCTTTTAAAAAAAAGCTACTTCTGAAAGAACAAAAGAGAAAGAAAGAAAGAAAGAGAGAGAGAGAAAGAAAGAAAGAAAGAAAGAAAGAGAGAGAGAGAGAAAGAAAGAAGGAAGGAAAAGAAAAATCCAGCAGGCAACAATGTAAATTGCAAATTTATATCACAATACCCAGCATCCAACCAAAAATTGTAGGCATTCAAAAAAGCAGGAAAATATGACCTAAAACCAGAAGAAACATCAATCAGTAGAAGGATACCTGGAAATGACAGAGATGGTAGAATTACCAATTAACAAAGTTAAATCAGGTACTGCAATATATTTCATCTAGTAAAGAAGGTAGAGCAAAACATGAACATGATGAGGCAATGGAAATTATTAAAAAGCAATCCAAATAAAGCTTCTAGAGTAAAAACTGCAGAAAAAAGATAAGCAGACGTGAAGACATAGCAATAGAAACTTACCATTTTGCCCTAGTACCCCAAAATTTACATCCTTTTCACATTCAAAATATATTCACTCCATCCAGCAGCCCCAAAAGTCTTAACTCATTCCAGCATCAACTCGAAAGTCTCAAGTTCACAGACTCATCTGAATATCAACTAAAGCATATTTGGGTGAGACTCAAGGTACCATTCATTCTTAAGCAAACTGCACTCCTGTGAATCTGTGAAATCGAACAATTTAAATGCTTCCAAAATATGATGCTAGGACAGGCATAAGATAGACATTTCTCCTCCAAAAGCGAGCAGAATAAAAGGAGTGACAGGTCCCAAGCAAGTCTAAAACCAAACAGGGCAAATTCCATTAGACCTAAGGCTCAAGAATAATCCTCTCTGACATGACAATCTGTTCTCCTTGTCCACCAGGGCAGAGGTCTTGCCTACAGGACACACTGGGACAAGGTTTCTGTCCTTGTAGCTTTACCAAAGGTTAGCCCCAATGCTTCCGGCTGCCCAGCCCCAGTGGATTTGTGGGGCTCCATCCTTTGAAATCATGCTCCCTGGGCCTGTGCACTCTTCCCTGCTGGAAACGCACACTCCATCAAGGTTTACCACCTGAACCCTGTGGCGGGCAGCGGCTGGACTTCGAGAGCTGCACCTGGGGCAACCAAGGAGCTCAGCACCTACAAAGCCCTCAGTGTGAGGCAGCACCAGGCAGCAAGCAGGTCTCCAAGCTCTGGCAGCTCTTGCTTTGAAAGCATACTGCCATATAAGCATTTTTAAAGATAAAAAATAATACATTATATATGTACATGGCATTAGAGTAGCATAATTGAAGTGATGATCTATTAACAAGGAGAAAATAATTTTTTAAGGTATTTACCACAAGCTTTAGAAGCAGCAACACAAATATCTTCCGCAACATACTCCCCAGTTGGAAACTTCAGATACTCTCCTTCAGCTTTCTCAAGAGAATGATAAAGATACACCTGTAGGAGCGGTTCTATGTCCTTCACGGGATTAGCGTTTCCAGGAATATCACCATTCTGATGTACAGGAGATACGGATGTTCCTTCCATTTCTGTCATTGTAAGGCAAGCCATTCCCATGCAGAATTTTTTTCAGAACATTTGCCTATTAAGAAAAAAACAGTAAGTTACAAAAGAAAGTGATACTGATAAGGCATCCCTCATATACAAAGAAGGCTTCACTGAAAGCAGTGACTTTGTTAAATTCATTAACTGAATAAATATTGTGTACTACTATATACAAAGCACAGTGAGAGACATTGACATTATAAACTTCCTGTGGACAAGGACCATAAAGCTGAAGTTTACAACTTAACTGAGGAAACCGAATACAGACATGTAATATTAACAAAACAAACAACAAAATTAGTCACAGGCAACAGGAGAAGGGATCCCACTAGGCAACATAAATTCTCAATAAATGAATTACTGTGACAATTGCTCATTGGTGTCTAGAGGGGGTAAATAACATTTCAAACTGGGTTTAAACTGGTGAGTTTTATTAGAGAGGTCACATTTAAAAACTGATTCTGTACAACAGACTGGATTTATATGAATGACAGAGTAGAACTGTGCTGAGAAGTAGGAAGGTACAAGATCTATTCTAATTTACTGGGCTGAAGTACAGTATTTAAGAAGTTATACCATTTAGGAAAGGATTTTTAAAAAAGATATTTGTGGCAAACTGCAACTACATACCCAAAATACATTTTTCCTTCTTCCTTGATAGAGCCCAATTTCTTTGGGGAGAGCAACATACTCTCCAAAGAACTGTACTTCCCCACAGATGGATAGCCATGTGAACCAGTTTCAACAAATTAGATTTAAGTGGAGGTTGCTTGGTGGTACTTCCAGGAGCACTCCTTAAAAGGAGGCTGACTTGGCTTCCCTTCTGCTTTTTGCTTTCCCCCCTTTACTTTCTTCCTACCTGCCTCTGAGCATAAATATAGGGTAGGACAGTCACTTTAAAACCATGAAGCAACCAGGAAGGAAATGACAAAAGAATAAAAGACCTAGCAAACTTAAGCATCCAAATCAATGTCGAGAATCACCTATCTACCACCAAACATCTTATAATTTGTAAATGAATGCAATCTTAACTGTTATAACGTGCAAAACTAAGAAAACTCTGAATATCAGATCAAAGAATTTAAGGGGCATTTGGCTGGTTCAGTTGGTAGAGTGTGCAACTCTTAATCTCAGGGTCGTGAGTTCAAGCCACACGTTGAGCATGGAACTCAATAAATAAATACATAAATAAATAGATCAGATCAAAGAAGTTAAACATTATCCTACAGTCAATGATCAATGAGAAAGCTGAAACCGAAACAGTTAAAAAGCTACTTCAATAGTCTGGATAGTAGTAAGATCCTGAACTGAAACCGCCAACAGTTGAATGATGAATGGTAATGTGACAGCAAGAATTCAGGCAACCTGGTAACAAACTGAATACAGAAGAAGCCAGGAGTCCAGGTATGGGATGAGTAAGTCACAGGAGTAAAAGGCACAGCACAGAGATTACAGTTAATACTATTGTAACAGCGTACAACAGTGTCATAGTGCTGATGGCTAAGCTTGTGGTGAGCACAACGTAACGTATAGAGATGCTGAATCACTATGCTGCACACCTGATACTAATGCAACACTGTGTACAACTATACTCAAATTTAAAAAAGGTGTTTTTAAAGCCAGGAGTAAAAGACAGCGGGAAGATTTCAGGTTTGGGAGATCTATAATACCATTAACGGAAACGAGGAAATGAACACTTTGCCCCTTGACACTGGCAGGTGAGGAGAATCAAGACTGCTGCTTTACGCACTTTTGTTTAGAAATGAAAGTAGGGCAATTACACAATAATTTAGCTAGCAGCTAAAACATGAGATTGATATTTGAAACAGCTAAAAATCTGACCACCTTTCACATAGATGTACTCATTTATTTTTTTTTTAAAGATTTTATTTATTTATTCGACAGAGATAGAGACAGCCAGCGAGAGAGGGAACACAAGCAGGGGGAGTGGGAGAGGAAGAACCAGGCTCACAGCAGAGGAGCCTGACGTGGGGCTCGATCCCACAACGCCGGGATCACGCCCTGAGCCGAAGGCAGACGCTTAACCGCTGTGCCACCCAGGCGCCCCTACAGATGTACTCATTTAAATCACGAGCAGAGCCATGTGAAGGGAGAAAGGGAAAGTGATAGCAAACATCTGCATACAGCATTTACTGACTGCCAAGCACTATACTAAGTATAGACATTAGAGGAATGAAAAACTATGATTAAGTGAAACGCAAGGTGAAATTTAGCTCTGTTTCTAACTATAAGGACCTTAATCGATTAGAGGAAATACTAGAGTTAATACTTAGTTCTTCAAATAACTGGGGACTTCCAGTGAGTAGAGAAAAAAGAAACAAGAAACTGGCAATTGTTAAAACCACAAGATTTTTTGAAGTCCACCTGCTATTGAATACACAAACCTAAACAATTTTAATTCGTTCAAAAATAACAATTTTTAAAAATTTTTTTTCATTTATTACACTCTTTTTTACTCAAGTAGAGAACACCATCTAAAATGAACTCCTAGCCATTAAGAGGCAAATTTGCAAGAATTTCATCAATTTGTGCTCACCATTGTTTTGGATCCTATGCTTTCCTTCTGAACTTTTTTCTGCTGAAATGTGTCTTTTAGACTGGTATCCAAGATCTATAAAGAACTTCTCAAACTCAATACATGAGAAACAAATAATCAAATAAAAAAATGGGCAGAAATCAGGGAAATTCAAATCAAAACCACATTGAGATACCACCTTACGCCAGTTAGAATGGCAAAAATGTACAAGACAGGAAACAACAAATGTTGAAGAGGATGTGGAGAAAGGGGATCCCTCTTACACTGTTGGTGGGAATGCAAGTTGGTACAGCCACTGTGGACAACAGTGTGGAGGTCCCTTAAAAAGTTAAAAATTGAGGTACCCTATGATCCAGCAATTGCACTACTGAGTACTTACCCCAAAGAGACAGACATGGTGAAGAGAAGGGCCATACGCACCCCAATGTTCATAGCAGCATTGTCCACAATAGCTAAATTGTGGAAGGAGCCGAGATGCCCTTCAACAGATGACTGGATTAAGAAGATGTGGTCCATATATACAATGGAATATTACTCAGCCATCAGAAAGATTACCCAACATTTGCAGCAACATGGACGGGACTGGAGGAGATAATGCTAAGCGAAGTAAGTCAAGCAGAGAAAGACAATTATCATATGGTTTCACTCATTTATGGAACATAAGAAATAGCAGGAAGATCAGTAGGAGAAGGAAGGGAAGAATGAAGGGGGGGTAAACAGAAGGGGGAATGAACCATGAGAGACTGTGGACTCTGGGAAACAAACTGAGGGCTTCAGAGGAGAGAGAGGTGGGGGATTGGGATAGGCCGGTGATGGGTAGTAAGGAGGGCACGTATTGCATGGTGCCCTGGGTGTTATACGCAAATAATGAATCATGGCAACTACATCAAAAACTAAGGATGTACTGTATGGTGACTAACATAACATAAAAAAAATTATTATTAAAAAAAAAAAAAAAAGAAATGTGTCTTTTAGTAAGTCTCTCGAGGCCCTAATGATTTTTTAGTTGTAGTCTGTTTGAAAAAAACCTTTTTCCTACCATACTGAAATATAACTGACAAAATTA
Organism: Ursus maritimus; assembly: GCF_017311325.1. Lineage (NCBI taxonomy): Eukaryota > Metazoa > Chordata > Mammalia > Carnivora > Ursidae > Ursus > Ursus maritimus. The sequence continues at coordinate 23,284,906 of NW_024426008.1, read as the reverse complement.
TAAGACACTAAGAGTATATGACATGATGATTTACATTGTATACACTGTGAAATGATTCCCTAGCACTGAGTTAGCACATCAGTCAGCTCATGAAGGTACTTTTTTTTACTCCAGTGAGGACACTTAACTTCTATTTTCTGAGAAAAATGTCAATTATACAATACAATTTTCACAACTATAGTCAAATTATATTAGATCTTTAAAACTTATCTATCTTATAACTGAAAATCTATAGCCTTTTACCAATTTCTCTCAAATCCCAGCCCCTAGCAAGATTTTCCTACCATCTGTTTCTTAAAGTTAGACTCTTTTAAAATTACACATATAAGTGGTACCATGCAGTATTTGTCATTCTAACTTATTTCACTTGCCCCTGAGATTCTTGCACGTTGTTGCAAATAATGTGTACTCCTTTTTCAAGGCTGAATAATATTCCTCTGTGTATCTGTGTACATACTTCCTTCTTCTTGATTTGTTTTTGATATCCTATACAAACCCATACAACCTACTGATAACAATTATAAACTCTAGAACAAAACTACCCTAAAAACACTGAAGACATTGACAAGCAAACAAAAGCAGACAGGAGCTGGAGGAGATGTGACCCTCGACCGAAGGGAAAACACTGAAGTCCACATTTATCCATCTTTTATCCTGAGGGAACTACAAAGTCTTTGTAGTGCCCAAGTGGTTGCTGGAAAAGAGGACAGAGCTCTTATACAAAGCTGTAGTCTTACTGGCTAGAAGAATCAAGGAATAAACTTTGGAGCTGCTAAATCAGATAGAAATTGAAGGCAGAAATCCTGGGGAAAAAAAAGAGAGTTGAGGGGCTGACTCCTGAATCCACATGCATGTGATGAAAATCCAAAAAGCCCAGGGAGAGGGAATAAAAGAAATCTAGAAATCTAAAAGAAATAGGAAGAGATTTCATTAGCTACCTGTCCTGGAGAATCAGAGTTTGGATGTAGAAAGAATTGGTAAACACTCAGCCTTTTCATTGAAACTCCAGAAAAGCTACATTTGAGGAACAGGAGCCACATACCAGAAATAAGGACAAAACTGGAATGGACAGTCCTAACAAAGCCTAATATCAAGTCTCCACAGGATCAAGGTGAACTTCTAGCTGTTAGAACAAAGCTCTACACTTTGAAGAAAGACTGAAATCCACATCACCCAGAGTTTATACAAGATATCATCCACAACAGACAACAGTCAACTGGAACTTATTTAACATAAAGAAAAAATGTGATATAGAGTCAAGAGATAAAATATGTAGAAATGGACTGACTGCAAACTCAAATGTTGGAATTTATTTTATAAAATATGTTTACTATGATACACGTGTAGAAGAATCTACATTAAAAGATAAATGCATGAAGATATAGAAACCATAGGACTTCTACAATACTGAGCAATCTAACACATGTGAACAAGACAGAAGAAATATCTGGAAAAATATTCGATAAATTTTTTCTAAATTTGAAAACCTCAAACCATGACTACAAACAGTTCATGTATCCCCAATTCGTAAAAATCCATATCTAGGGGCGCCTGGGTAGCGCAGTCGTTAAAGCGTCTGCCTTTGGCTCAGGGCGTGATCCTGGCGTACCGGGATCGAGTCCCACATCAGGCTCCTCTGCTATGGGCCTGCTTCTTCCTCTCCCACTCCCCCTGCTTGTGTTCCCTCTCTCGCTGGCTGTCTCTCTCTGTCAAATAAATAAATAAAATCTTTAAAAAAAAAAAATCCATATCTAGCCATATCATAATCAAATTGCTAAAAATCAAAGAGAAAAATCTTAAAAGTAGCCATATACATACAGGAGAGCCACGATAAGACTTACAACTGACATCTCTTCAGAAACAATGGAGGCTGGCAGACAATATGCTGCTGGGGAGGAAAAGGAGATGTTTAACCTAAAATTCTATAGTCCACAAAAATGACCTTTAAAATTTAAGATAAACAAATATATTTTCAGATAAATGGATGCTGAGAGAACACATCGCCAAAAAAAAAACCCCCAAACTTTAAGAAATGCTAAAAAAAAGTTCTCTGGATTAAGGCAAATGATACCAGATGCGAACTTAGATTTGTAGAATGGAATGGAGACCTCAAAAATAGTAAATACGTGGGTAATTATAACATTCTATTTTTCTTTCCTTTCTTAAATTCTTTAAAAGACCATTAACAAGTGTTTAAAAGCATGATAACAATGTACAGTGAAATTTATAATAGATGTAAAAGCAAAAGAGATGACAAAAGTAGCCAAAAGGATGAAAAGGAGTAAAATAAAAAGTACATGTGAATAAATTCATGAGAGCTTGGAAAAATAAGAAACAGTGCTATCAGCAAAATCCGAAATTTCAAAGAACTGATGGAAGATAAAAAGTAGACAGGAACAGATGACAGAGACAGTAGAATGGAGGAAATAAAGACTCTATTTAAAATACACACAGAAGAAGGTATTAACAGGCATTAAAAATAGTCTACACAAACAAAAACCATAAATACGCAGTGATAATCAAGGATCATCATATATTGGAGGTGAAGGGGGACAGGAAAAAAAGCATAAAAGAGGAGGGGGAAAATGAGCAGCAAAACAGCTAACTCCAGAAGAAACAAAGATAATACAGTGTTTTTAAAAATTCTCCTTGGGATGAATACCTATCATTTACATCGATGTGGATGGAACTGGAGGGTATCATGCTAAGTGAAATAAGTCAATCAGAGAAAGACAATTATCATATTGTTCATATGGGGAATATAAGAAATAGCACAGAGGATCATAGGGGAAGGGAGGAAAAACTGAATGGGAGGAAACCAGAGAGGGAGACAAACCATGAGAGACTCTTGATTCTGGGAAACAAACTGAGGGTTGCGGAAGGGAAGCTGGGGGTGGGGGGTTGGGGTAACTGGGTGATGGGCAATAAGGAGGGCACATGATGTGTTGAGCGCTGGGTGTTATACACACTGATGAATCACTGAACACTACACCTGAAACTAATGATGTACTATATGTTGGCTAATTGAATTTAAATTTAAAAAATTATCCTTAATATCCTCAGAGAGATTAGGAATATTTTGAAAACATAAAGCATCATTAAAGGTTCATTTAAAAGGAGCAGATAAAGAAAATAGTTAGCTACAAAAAAATTATGACAATTCAATGAAAACACTGAATAATACAACTGAAGATATCAAATAATTTGGAAGGCAAATTCAAGACAAACTCCTGATCTCCTAGATCAAGAGAGAGAAATATGAGCAAAAAACTAAGAAAGAGGGGGGCAATAATCAAGAAAGTGTAACTCTAAGAGCGCTAGATGGAAGAAAAAAGAACATAAACAAGAAAAAACATTTAGAAATCAAAAGAAATTTCACTGGTGTTAAAGATGCCTAGGTTCACAGTAAAGAATCTTCTGAGAGGAGATAAGGTTTGGTTTTAAAAAGATTTTTACTTACACAGATAAAAATAAACAGTCAGAACACCAAAGATAACAAGGAAACTCTAAAAGAGTTCAAATTTTAACTCTGAGTACTCAGAGCTTCCACCTATACATATAAATATGGCTCATGAAAATACATATGCACTGAGATTGGTCTATCTTTAAATTCATACAAATGGGCCATTAGTGCTGCTCACCTATAAATTTGTATTTCCTGAATCCATTTACTCTCCCACTTTTCTAAACTATCTCAGACCTTAGCCTTTCTCCTCTATCACCAAAACTGCCACTCCAACTCCTAATTACCACCTCCTATATTTCACTGAAAAATATAGTCAAAAGAGAACACCAACGACACATCCTTTTCAAATGCACCTGGAATATTCCTGAAAGTAAACCACATGTTACACTATAATGCAATTCTCAACAAATACTAAAGGAATATACTCAAAATATGAACAATGGAGCAAGCAACCATTTTATCTCCATAAGACCCATACTGTTGGCTTAATGTTGTATATACTATGATTAATTTACATAATTCTTAAAAATACTGAAGAAATAACCACGCTGAGAAGATCACATAAAAAAGTGAAACCGACCTTTATCACTACCCACTCTTTTTACTCTCTGAATCAACACTCTTAACAATCTGATGAGAATTAATTAAGAAGTGCATTTAGAGATAGTCCAAGATGGCAGAGGAGTAGGAGACCTTAGTTTCATCTGGCCCCAGGAATTCAGCTACATAGCTATGCAATCATTCCGAACACCTGTGAACTCAACAGAGATCTAAGAAAAGAACAGCGCAACTCTACAAACAGAAAAAAGACCACCTTCTGCAAGGTGGGAGATGCGAAGTGAATCCGAGGCAATATATGAGGAAGATAAACCTTGAGGGGAGGGAGCCTCCATAAGCCTAACCAGAAAGTGATACAACAGTGGAGCACAAAATCAGAACTTTCCGAAGTCTCTGCTCTAGTGAGGGACGTCCCTGCCTGAAAGGTGCGCAGCTGGTGAAGTTGGGCAGAATCCTAGATGGGACAGTGTGGTCTCAGGAACCCTGGGTCACAGGAAGACCGGGGGTGCCTGAGTGTGGTAGAGTTCCCAGGCATTAGAATAGGGAAGTCGGGGGCCATCAGTGAGCCCAGGAGTGGGCTCTCAGCTCGGAGTAGCCATGTATCCTGGACCTTGGCAAGGTCGGGGAACTGCTCTCAGAGCAAGGGCCCAGCAAACAGTGTATTAAGAGCAGAAATCAGTGGTTGAAAAAAAAAAGTTGGCTTTTTAAACATTAATAAAATTGATAAAACACTAAAAATGATTTTTTAAAAAGAGAAAACATAAATGACCAATATCAAGAATTGGAAATTAGACACCATTATCAGAGTTTCAAATATTAAAAATATATATTAATATAGGAATATCCTCCATAATATTTGAAATTTTTGAAGAAATGAACAAGTTTACTGAGAAACACAACTTAACAAAACTGACAAAGGAAGAAAGATAATTTCAAAATTCTAATATTTATTAAATATACTGAATATATATCTTAAAACTCTTCCACAAAGAAAATTTAATACTCGTTGACTTTCTTAGTGAATTTTTCCAAACATCTCCAAGAATAAAGAACTTACACAAACTATTTCAGTAACTAGAAATTAGAAAACACTTCTCCACATATTTTAAGGATACAAACATAATACCAAAATGTAATAAGGTTGTGACAAGAAATATTATATGTAAATATCTCTTATAAACATATATGAAAAAAAACAATAAAATACTAGCACATTGAATCTAGTAGTATTTTAAAAAGCTAACAAATCCTGACTGGGTTCGTGTACCCCAGATATACAAAGTTATTTTAACATTCAAAAATCAATCAACAGAATTTACCACATATTAGAATACATGAGAAAAGTAATATATGACCATTTCAATAGATGTAGAAACTGACTGATGAAATTCAATAATGGTTTGTGATTAGAAACTCTCAGCTAAACTAGCTAAAAAGCAAACTTCCTCATTCTGATAAAAAGTAACTATGAAAGATCTTGAATTAAAATACCTAATGGTGCAATATTGATCTCATCCTTCTTGAATTCAAAAACTTAATATCTAACATCATGACTTCCACTCAACCTTTTAACGCTCAATAAGGCAAGAAACAGAAATAAAAGGTATAATGATTAGAAAGGAAGAAGTAATACTATCATATTCACAGATGATATGACTACATATGCAGAAAAATTTAAAGAATATAACATTAAGTGAATTTAGTAAGCATAGTACCTACAAAATCAATATACAAAACTTAATAATTGACTTCCTTATACCAGAAACAACTTAAAAAATGAAGATTAAAAACAGTATCACTAACAATAGTAACAAAAAGTCAAATCTTTAGGAATAAATCTATTGAAATATCTATAAGAATTCTGTAATAAAAACTATAAAACATTGTTAGAAAAAATAAAGGCCAGCTGAAGAATAGAACACATAGATATAAGACTACAGGAAAACTCAATATTGATCAGTTATCAACTCCTCTCTAAATTGATCTATAGATTCAACACAGTCCCAATTAGAATCTTGGCAGTTATGGGAATTTACAAGTTAACATCTACATGGAAGACAAAAGATTACAAGAGTCAAAATAATCTAGAAGAGCTAACATAGAAGATTTATGTGACCAGACATCAAGATTTACTATGAAGTTAGAGTAATTAAGTCAAGTTGGTATTGGCATAAATACAGAAAAATAGACCAAAGGAACAAACAGAGTTGAGAAAAATATCCACACATAAGGTAACCTAACTTAGAACATATGTATCAACTGCATTTTGGTGGAGAAATGTTGGTCTTCACAATAAAAGTTTCTCAGTCAAATGACTTTTAAATGGCAAGGGAAAACAGAAATGTTGACCTCCAATTTATACCATACAATGATATTGAGATGGATAACTCACCAATATGTAAACAGTCATACAATAAACATTCCAGGAAAAAAATGAATACCTTCATGGCATCTCGTAAAACAAGACATTAAAAAACTACAATAAATAGATTTATATATTAGACTTCTTATATGCATATAATAGTTTCAAGTCACATGAAGCAAAAAGCTAAAGAGAGAAATAGGCAAAACAACACTAATAGCTAAAATTTTAATACTCCTGTCCAGAATTAACAAAAATAGAACAGATGGAAAAAATAAGTAAGAATTTTGAAGACCTGAACATCATTAACCAGCTAAACAGTTACAGCACGCTATATCCAACAAATGCAGAATGTACATCCTCTTCAAGTGCACATGGAACATTCACTGTTATATCATGTGCCAGTCTCATCTATAAATTTAGTGAATTCGAAAAGATTAAATTTGAAAAGCCTGAATTTATAAGAATTATGTTCTTGAAAAGTACAAGACATTGATGAAAGAAATTGAAAACAAAAATGGAAACATATATTGTTCATAAACTGGAAGAATTATTAATGTGAAAATGTACATATTACCCTAAGGAATCTACAAATTCAATGAAATCCTCATCATAATACCAAAGGCATTATTCACAGAATTAGAACCCTAAAATTTACACGGAACAACAAAAGACCCCCAAATAACCAAAGAAATCTTGAGAAAGAAGAACAAAGCTGGAGGTATCACTCTCCCAGACTTCACACTACAGTACAAAGCTATAGTAATCAAAGCAGTAGTATGAAAACAGACACACCGATCAAAAGAATTAAACAGAGAGCCCAGAAATAAACCTACACATATATGGTCAATTAGCCTATGACAAAGGAGGTAAGAATATATAATGGAGAAGGACAGTTTCTTCAATAATTGGTACTGGAAAAACTAATCCACTACACACAGATAAATGAAACTGGACCACTATCTTACACCATATACAAAAATAAATTCAAAATGGGTTAATAACTTGAATGTAAGACCTGAAACCATAAAATTAGTAGAAGAAAACATGGACTGAAGCTCTTTGACTTTGAATAGACATTGCCAGAGAAGACATACAGACAGCCAACAGGAACATGAACAGATGCTGAGCATCACTAATTATCAGGGAAATGCAAATCAAAACACACATATTACCTCACACCTGTCAGGCTATTGTCAAAAAGACAAAAAATAGGGGCGCCTGGGTGGCATAGCGGTTAAGCGTCTGCCTTCGGCTCAGGGCGTGATCCCGGCATTCCGGGATCGAGCCCCACATCAGGCTCCTCTGCTATGAGCCTGCTTCCTCCTCTCCCACTCCCCCTGCTTGTGTTCCCTCTCTCGCTGGCTGTCTCTGTCTCTGTCAAATAAATAAATAAAATCTTTAAAAAAAAAAAAAGACAAAAAATAAGTGTTGGTAAGGATGTGGAGAAAAGGGAACCCCTGAACACTGTTGGTGGGAATGTAAATTGGTACAGCCACTATGGAAAACAGTGGCTATACAAGTTTGCATTCCCACCAACAGTACAAGAGGATTCCTCTTTCTCCACACCCTTGCCAACACCTGTTGTTTCTTGTGTTGTTGATTTTTAGCCATTCTGAGAAGTGAGGTGATATATTTTGATTTGCATTTCCCTGATAAAAGGTAATGTTGAGCATCTTTTCATATGTCTACTGGCCATTTGCATGTCTTCTTTGGGGAAATGTCTGTTCATGTCTTCTTCCCATTTTTTAATTGGGTGATTTGGTTTTTGGGTGGTGAGTTGTATAGGTTCTTTACATATTTTGGATACCACCTCTTATCAGATACGTCATTTGCAAATACCTTCTCCCATTCGGTAGGTGGCCTTCTAGTATTGTGGACTGTCTCCTTTGCTGTGCAGAAGCTTTTTATTTTGATGTAGTCCCAATAGTTTATTTTTGCTTTTATTTCCTTTCCCTCAGGAGACATACATAGAAAAAATGTTGCTACGGCTGATGTCAGAGAAATCACTGCCTGTGCTCTCTTCAAGGATTTTTATGGTTTCAGGTCTCACATTTAGGTCTTTAATCCATTTTCAGTTTATTTTTGTGTATAGTGAAAGTGGTTCAGTTTCATTCTTTCACATGTAGCTGTCCAGTTTCACCAACACCATTTGTTGAAGACACTGTCTTTTTCCTATTGTATAGTCATTCTTTTCTCCCTTGTCAGAGATTAGTTGACCATATAACTGTGGGTTTATTTCTGGGTTTTCTGTTCTATTCCATTGATCTATAGGTCTATTTTTATGCCAGTACCATACTGTTTTCATTACTATAGCTTTGTAGTATAATTTGAAATCTGGGAGAGGGATACCTCCAGCTTTGCTCTTTTTCAAAATCGCTTTGGCTATTCTTTGGTTCCCTACCAATTTTAGAATCATTTGTTCCAGTTCTGTGAAAAATGCTGTTGGTATTTTGATAGGGGTTACATTAAATCTACACATCATTTTGGGAGTATAGACATTTTAACAATATTTGTTCTTCCAATCCATCAACATGGCATGTCTTTCTTTGCATCATCTTCAACTTCTTTCATCTGTGTTTCGTAGTTTCCAGAGCACAGGTCCTTCACCTCTTTGGTTAAGTTTATTCCTAGGTATTTTGCTAGTTTTGGTGCAATTGTAAATGGGATTTTTTTCTTAATTTCACTTACTACTGCTTCACTACTAGCACACAGGAATGGAACAGATTTCTGTACATTGATTTTGTATCCTGCGACTTTACTGAATCCATTTATCTGATCTACCAGTTTTGGTGGAGTCTTTAGGGTTTTCTATACATAGTATCATGTCATCTGCAAAAGTGAGAGTTTTACTTCTTCCTTACCAATTTGGATGCCTTTTATTTTTTTATGTTATCTAACTGCTGTCACTAGGAATTCCAGTACTATGCAAGTAAAAATATTGAGATTAGACATCCTTGTCCTGACCTTAGGGGAAAAGCTTCAGTTTTTCACCAATGAGGATGATGTTGACTGCGGGTTTTTCATATAAGGTCCTTATTATGTTGAGGTATGTTCCCTCTAGATCTATTTTGCAGAGGGTTTTTATCATGAATGAATATACTTTGTCAAATGTTTTCTCTGTGTCTATTGAAATGATCATATGGTTTTTATACTTTCTCTTATTGAGGTGCTGTATCACACTGGTTATTTTGTAAATATCTTACCACCCTTGCACCCCAGGAATAAATCCTGTTTGGCCATGGGATATAATTTTTTGAATGAATTGTTGTATTTGACTTCCTAATATTTTGCTGAGGATTTCTGCATCTATATTAATGAGAGATACTGTCCTGTAGTTCCTCTCTCTCTCTCTCTTTTTTTTTGTGATGTCTTTATTTGGTTTTGGTATCAAGGTGATACTGGCCTCATAGAATGAATTTAAAAGTTTTCCATCCTCTTTTATTTTTTTGGAATAGTGTGAGAACAATAGGTATTATTAACTCTAAATGTTTGGCAGAACGTGCCTGTGACACCCTCTGGTCCTGGGCTTTTGGCACGGGGATGGGGGCAAGGGCGGGGGTGGGGAGGTTATTACAGATTCAATTTCATTGCCGGTAACTGGTCTGTTCAATTTTTTTATTTCTTCCTGCTTCAGTTTTGGAAGGTTAGAGGTTTCTAGGAATTTATCCATTTCTTCTAGGTTGTCCAATTATTGGCATATAGGTTTTCATAATATTCTGTTACAACTGTTTGCATTTCTGTTGTATTGGTTGTTATTTCTCCTCTTTCATTAGTGATGTTGTTTATTTGGGTGTTCTCTCTCTTTAGATGAGTCTGGCTAGAGGTTTATCAATTTTGTTGATCTTTTCAAAGAACCAACTCTTGGTTTCATTGGTCTGTTCTATTGTTTGGTTTTTTTCCTGGTTTCTATATAATTTATTTCTGCTCTAATCTTCGTTATTTCCTTCATTTTACTAGGTTTGGGTTTTGCTTAATCTTTTTCTACTTCCTTTAGGTATAAATTTAGGTCGTTGAGATTTTTCTTTGCAAGTATTGTTATGAGCTTATCTCTTAGAACCACTTTTGCTACATACCAAAGATTCTGGCCTGCTGTGTTTTCATTTGCATTTGTCTCCATGTATTTTTTTATTTCTTTTTTGATTTCTTGGTTGACCCATTCACTGTTAAGTAGTGTATTATTTAACCTCCATGTATTCGTGCTCTTTCGATTTGTGTGTGTGTGTGTGTGTGTGTGTGTGTGTGTGTGTGTGTGTGACTGGCTTCCAGTTTCATAGTGCTTTGGTCAGAAAAGGTGTGGTATGACTTCAATCTTGTATTTGTTGAGGTCTGTTTTGTGGCATAATATGTGATCTATGCTGGAGAATGTTCCACGTGCACTTGAAAAGAATATATATTCTGCTGTTTTAGGATATAATGTTCTGAATATGTCCATTAAACCCATCTGGTCCAGTATGTGATTCAAAACAATTGTTTCCTTGTTGATTTTGTTTGGATCATTTGAACACTAATATAAGTGGAGTGTTAAAGTCCCCTATTATTTTTGTATTACTATCAATTATTTCCTTTTTGTTATTAACTTTTATGTCTTAACTTTTACGTATGTGCTACCATGTCAGATGCATAAATATTTACAATTGTTATATCCTCCTTTTTTTAAAAGATTTTATTTATTTATTTGAGAGAAAGAGACAGAGCATAAGCAGGGCAGAGGGAGAAAGAGGAGCTGAGTCCCTGCTAAGCAGGGAGCCCGACATAGGCCTTGATCCCAGCACCCTGGGATCAGGACCTCAGCCAAAAGCAGACACTTAAATGACAGAGCAACCCAGGTGCCTCTACAATTGTTATATCTTCTTGTTGGACTGTCCCCTTTATTATTATATAGTGTTCATCTTTGTCTCATTACAGTCTTTGTTTTAAAGGCTATTTTGTCTTATATAAGTATTGCTACTCTGGCTTTCTTTTAACATTCATTTGCATGATAAATGTTTCTCCACCTCCCCATTTTCAATCTGCAGGTGTCTTTCAGTCTGAGAGGAGTCTCTTGCACGCAGCATATAGACGGGTCTTACTTTTCTATCCATTCTGTCACCCTATCTCTTTTGATTGGAGTGTTTAGTCCATTTACATTCGAGGTTAACATTGATATGTATTTATTGCCATTTTGTTATCTGTTTTGTGCTTGTTTCCATAGATTTTCTCTGATTCTTTCTTCTCCTGCTCTCTTTCATGGTTTGTTGGCTTTCTTTAGTGATATACTTGGATTTCCTTCTCCTTATTCCTTGCATATCTATTACTGGTTTTTGATTTGTGGTTACCATTAGGTTCACACATAACAACTTCTTCCTATAGCAGCATCTATATTAAGTTGATAGTCACTTAAGTTTGAACCCATTCTTTACTCCTCTTCTCCCACCCTAAAGTTTCAGGTATATTTAGGTAATGTCATATTTTACATCCTTTTATTTCTTTATAAAAGTTTTTGTTTGAGAAACACTTTATCTATTCTTCTATTCTGAATGATAGCCTTGCTGGACAGAGTGTTATTGGCTGCAGATTTTTCCCTTTTAGCACTTTGAATATATCACGTCACTCCCTTCTGGCCTGCAAAGTTTCTGCTGAAAAATCCACTGATAGCCATACGAGGTTTCCCTTGTATGTAACTGTCTTCTCTTGCTGTTTTTAATTTTTTTCCTTTATTGCTACTTTTTGCCATTTTAATTACTATGTGTCTTGGTGTGGACCTCCTTGGGTTGAATTTGGGGTGAGGGAGGGATCTCTGTGCTTCCTGGATCTGGATATCTGTTTGCATCCCCCAATTAGGGAAGTTTTCCACTATTATTTCTTCAAATAAATTTTCTGCCCACTTTCCTCTCTGTTCTTCTTGTGAGAGCCCTACAATGTAAATGTTATTGTGCTTGACGGAGTCCCTGAGTTCCCTAAGACTATTCTGAATTTGCAGAATTTTCTCTCCTCTCCTTTGCTCAGCTGGGTTCCTTTCCATTACTCTGTATTCCAGATCATTAATTCATTCCTCTGCTTCACCTAGCCTGCTATTTATTCCATCAAGTGTATTTTTTATTTCATTTATTGTGTTCTTCATCTTTGATTGGTTCTTTATCTTTTTTTTAAGGGTCTTTGGGATTCAACAAAAGTGGTTCTAACAGGAAAGTTTATAGCAATACAAGCCTACATCAAGAAGCAAGAAAAATCTCAAATAACCTAACCATATACCTAAAGGAGCTAGAAAAAGAAGAACAAACAAAATCTAAACCCAGCAAACAATAATAAAGATTACAGATAAATTATACAGAAAGTAAAAAACCAATAGAACAAATCAATGAAACCAGGAGATGGTTCTTTGAAAAGATCAATAAACTTGATAAACTATCTCAGAAAATAGGGATTAAATACATTTCAAAACCACAGCAATACAAGCAATCTTTAAAAGAACTAGCAAAACCTAATTAACGGTTCTAAATTATTCAGTAATTCATGCAAAAATGTATTGACTAACTTCTCACTAAAGCAGGAATAATGACTTTTGTATCTTTGGTGACTTCAGGATGGGTGACTGCACACCATAGGTTCTTCCCCCAGATCTCAAAGAGCTACGTGGAAGGAGGCATTCTGCTTCCTCAATAATGCCTTAATACTTTAAAGGATTAGCAATCTAAGGACCTTTGTTCCTCCACAGCAAAACTGTGTTCCTCAACAGATCTGTCAATAAAAACAAATGATATCTACTTATACTCACTCACCTGCCAGTTCCCTTTTTTTCAGTTCAGAACTAGTCTGGAAAGTGATGTTATTCAGTGAGCTCTCTCAAAATTCAACACCAGTGATGGTCTAGGCACTATTCCAGGTGCTAATGATACAGCAGTTGACATAACTGAAGTGGTTTGCCTCCTTGTGCCTTACATTTTAGCAATTCACAATTAAGCAAAGACAAATCATAGGGTACAAGAAAGTAGCTTTAAATATGAAGAAAGTATTAAACCAAAATAAATATATATCAATTAATACTGAAAATGAAGAAATATATCATCTCAGATTGGATTACAAATCAAAGTTCAATCTTTCATGATTTTCAACATCTAACACATTCAAAGCAATTCAGGAGTGGCAAAATTAGATTTAAGTTTACAATTACTCTAGAATTTTATCTATGAAAGCAGCATACCATGAAAGAGATCTATTTTCAAAGTGCATAATGGACACTGCATACAAATGGTTTATGTACCAAGATGGAGGAAAACCTCATATTTTTTTAAAAAGGAATATGCAACAGCCCTATAAATAATGAAATAATGCCAGAAAACAACAATCATAGAAGAAACAATCTATCAACTAAAAATTAAGGGGGGGAAATCTCTTTTAAAGCTGACGCAAACATTTTTCAGTGCATTATGAAAAATAGTAACATTTGAATACAGCTATGTATAAGTACAAATGGGGCAAACCTAAAACAATATTCACATGAAAGTATTAGTCTTAAATATACATTAATTTTAAAATGATTAAATTAAGCACATAGCTAAAGATGTTTTAAAAAATGAAAATCACCTGATGAAATCCATAAAAGGAAATTAATTCAGGGAAGTAAAAAATGAAGTATTTACAACAAAAAATAATAAAAACATAAGATGTAGATCACCATGCCAATAGAATTTTCTAAGATAAAGGAAATGTTCTGTATCTGTACTGTACAATACAATAACTGCTACACCTGTGGTTACAGAATACTTAAAATTTGACCACTACCACTGAGATATGGAGTCTAACTATTTAATTGTATTACTCTAAATTTTACAGTTACATGTGTTGGGTAGTTAAATTATTAGACAGTACAGATCAAGGATCTTAGGGTAGAAAGTTAAAATAATTAAGTAGTTCAAGACCAGAATGGAAAGAGGACACAAACAGCCAAAAATGGGAAAGGAAAATGGTAAAGCAAATATTGACACAATGAAATATAAAGATCATAAGAAGCTGCTTTGAAGGGCACCTGGGTGGCTCAGTCGATTAGCCGCCTGAATCTAGGTTTCTGCTCAGGTCATGATCTCAGGGTCCTGAGACTGATCCCCACAAAGGGCTCCACGCTCAGCAGGGAGTCTGCTTGTCCTCTCCCTCTGTTCCTGTCCCCACCTGCAGTGTGCACACACACACTTTCTCTCTCAGGCGCTCTCTAACTAATAAATAAACTCTTAAAAAAAAAAAAAAGCTGCTTTGATGTGACAGATGTCTAAAGAGAGATAGAACTTACATAATTTTAAGGATTGAGGCCAGTTCACATCTCACTGTTCGGAGGACATACCAGGACTCAGAGTAGGAGGAGATGGTGAAGCCAAAGAGATTCTGTGGCAAGTTCCACAGGTAAGCAGCCAATTCCTCTTCTTCCAATGTCCCAAATTTGTCTGTTTCTTCTTAGAACAATGACTCTTTGACCTCCCTTATACCCGGAAAACTGTTAGTAAACCTAATAAGGGTTACATTCCAAGGGAACATACCCTGACTGGATAGACGCTAAACATAATCAGGGCTTCAGCTTGTGGGGCACACCCTATTCAATTTGATTGGTTCTCCAGACTAATACAAAATTATAACCCTCACACAAAATGGAGAGCAGAGATGTAAAGACATTGTGACGAGATATTAGGAAGATCCATTCATTTCTTTACTCCTTCATAAATACTTTTGAGTGCATTCTATGTACCAGGAAACATTCTATGTCTTGGAAATAAAGCAAGGCATCAGATACAATGGGAATCTATGGACATGAAGCTGGAAGAGATACGACCTTAAAAATAAAATTTAAAAGAAGTTTTACTGCTGGGCACTGACCACAAAATCCTTTCAAGAAAATGTTAAGAACTGATTAATTATCCAAAGAAAATGGAGAAAATGATGTTATACTTTGCTTATTGGCTAATGGAGAAATAAAAATGTTACTACATACTAAAAAAAAAGAAAGAAAGAAAAACCATCAAAAAAGGAAAATTTTTAAGATACAGCTAACACGGTGTTTAAAGGGAAATGTGTATCTTTAAATGCTTATGGTAAGGAAGATGATCTGGAATCAATGATCTAAACTTCCTAAGTAGCTAAAAAAAGAAACCAGAAAAAGGAGAAGAAAGTAGGCATGACGAGCAGAGAAAACAACAGAGAAAATCAATAACACCAAAAGTCAGTTTTGGGAAACAACTAATAAAATTTACAAATCTTTAAGCAGAATGGTCAATTTTGAAAGTCAGAAAAAAACCCACGAATTATCATTAGCAGGAATAAAAACAGAACATCCCTACAGATCTTACAGATAGTAATAGGAAAAGGATCTATAATGATTTATGCCGAATGATTTCAACAACTTAGATGTAATGGACAAATTCCATGAAAGACAGAAATTACCAAAACTGATATAGGAAGAAAACAGAAAACATGAATTGTATCATATCTGTTCAATGAATCAAATTTTTCATTAAAAATCTATCCACAAAGAAAACTCCAGACCAAATCAAGTTCACTGGTAAAGTCTGTCAACATTTAAAGAAAAAAAAAAATTCTATACAAACTCTTACCAAAAACAGAGAAACAGGAAGTACTTTCTAAATCATTTTATAATCATTACCCTGATGCCAAAACCACATGTGAGTATCACAAAAGACAAATGTTTCTCATGAATATAACAAAACAATAGAACATGAAACCAGCACCACATAAAAAAGTCAGAAAATCAAGACCAACTGGGGTAACCCCAGGAATACAGGTTGGTTTAACATCTGAAAGTGAATCAATGTAATTTACCTTATTAACACGATATAGCAAAACCACATGATCATTTCAATAGTTGCATAAAAGCATTTGACAAAAGTCAAAACCAATTTATGATGAAAATCTTTGTCAACAATTTAGGAAAAGAAGGGAACTTTCTCAATAAAATAAACACCTTCTACAATCTTAAGCTAACATCATATTTAATGATTACATATTGAATGCTTTCTCTAGAAGATAAGAAACAAGGCAAGGATGTCCACGATCATCATTTCTAATCAGCACTGAAGGTTCTAGCCAATGCAATTAGGTAAGAAAAAGAACTAAAGGACATAAAGACTGAAAATAAAGAAATAATACTATCTTTATATACAGACAACATGGTAGTATACACAGAAAATCCATACAATTCTACAATGGATTTACTAGAACTTATAACTTACCAATATCATGGGATACAACATCACAAAATAAACAAAACCAACTGTATTCCTATGTACTGTTTTAATTATGCTCTTTATTCTATATTTTTGATACTTTCATTATCTTCGGGCCTTGCTGATCCTGGAGGGACTACCCTTCCACGCCTAGCCAACTCTTAAAGATAGTAAAGAACTCCCTTGAGAGGGCACCTTTCATCTACAAACCAACCAGTGCAGAGCCCACAGTCCCAACCACCTCCGCTACCGAGTTCTTACACTCTGGGCCTTAATCCTCCTAGGACCAAGTATGAAGACAATTAGGGACAGCTCCTATGCCCTAGAGCCCACTGAAATTATTCAGACTATCCAATCCTCAACATGCTTACCTTGCCTCACCTGACGTGTCCCACAAAAACTACCATAAAAGCTTCTTGTCTACATTTTCCCCTCACTCTCTCTGCATCCTGACTGACCCTGATGTTTCCCCGTGTGGGCCCTCTTGGTATGCATGGTATAACCCCTCCTCTTGGGATCTGTGAATGTAACAATTATCTTATCAATGGTAATTATCTCCTGATCTATTGGCCTCACCATACCTGAATAATAAAATCTACACTTTAAAGTATATACCAACAACAATCAACTGCAAAATAAAATTTTAAAGATACTAGTCATGATAGCACCAAAAAATGAAATATGCAGAGATACAAATGATGAAAGATGTTCTAATTTAACATGAAATGAAAAGTATAAAACCTGAGAAAAATTAAAGAAAACCTAAATAATTTTTATGGACTAGAAGATTTTAGCTTGCTAATCTGTCAGTTCTCCTCAAACTGAAATACAGACTTAATGCAATCCCCATCAAAATCCCATCAGGCATTTTTACAAAAATTGAAAAGCTAAGTCTAAAATGTACACAGAAATGCAAAGAGTCTAGAAAAGTCAAAACAATTTTTAAAAGGAACAAAGCTGAATGATTTACACTACTTGATCTCTAGACTGTCTATAAAACTACAATAATCAATACATATGGTACTGGCATAAGAATACACAAATAGATTAATGGAACAGAACAGGCAGTCCAGAAATAAAACCACACACATACGGTCCACTGATCATCCTTAGAGTTATAATGGTTTCTTAGATAAGACACACACAAAGTACTAGCCATTTAAAAAAAAAAAAAGTGCCAAGTCAGATATTACCAAAACTTAAAAGTTTCTGCTGACCAAAAGACTGTTAAGAAAATGATAGTCAAGACAGGGAGAAAATATGTGCAATACATACATATATCAAAGGATCTATATTTAGAATACAGAAGAAACTCTTATAATCCAATAGTAAAAAAAAAAAAAAAAACCCAAATATTTAAACAAACTTTACAAATGGAGATTTTTAAAAACTGCCCAAAACCCCATGAAAAACTTCTAAATACCAACAATTCAGTGAAATACAAATTAAAACCATTAGATACCAACACATACCCATTAGGATGGCAAAAATTTAAAAAGACTAATGACGACAAACGTTAAAAAAGTTGTAGAGCAACTGGAACTCTCACTCCTGAGGGGAATGTAAAACTGAGCAACCACTTTGTAAAACTGACAAGTTTCTTACAAAGTTATACGTATGAAAGGGGACTTTACCTACTTCCACTTGACCTTAGTGTGTATTTTCCAACTGACTAAATTCTTTCCAGCTTATTTTTTAACTTAGGAAAAGACCTGGGGCAGGGGGGTGTTAGCATCCTGTGATGGGAACCAAAACCACCCCCTCAAGCAAGAATGACTGCCATGATGCCATCAAGACCCTGCGTGACTGACCCCAAGACAATGATCTACTTGACCTTTACTGCCCACACGCCTGCCCACCTACCTTTGTCCCACATTTGCCTTACATAAACCTACAAGTATTTTCAGGACTTGGGAAATAGTCTTTGAGATGTTGGCCTGCTCTATTTCCAGTGATACTTTCTTGTTTCACTACCTCTCATCTCTCTGCCTTTAATTTTGTCAGCACTGAAGGGCAGAAATTGTCTGTTTGGGACCCCGGGGCCAGATGCTTTTGCACCCATTGGGTGCCGACTACACATATATCCACACTATGATGCAGTAATTCCTCCACTCTTTGCTGATTTAGCTACAAAGTGGCATTCTTTTTTGTTGCCCTTTCCTCCTTTAGGCTACCCAGAATGAACACACCATGGTTGGAGCTATAATGGCCCTCTTGCAACCACAATGTGATCCTGAGGATGGAAGTCAGGGTAAAGGTTGGAAAAAGAAAAAGATAGCTGGTAACTAGTTTCCTGATAATCATGGAGCCAAATGTCCAGCATAATCTTCTTTTACTTGAGAGAAACATAAATCCACTATTACTTGTAATTTTGGTTATATGCAGCCAAACCAAATCTAAACTGATGCACTGCGCTTCTCCAAATCTCAGCTTTTAAAACACTTTCATATCTTCCTTAATTTGTTTCTCTGGTGCTTTGTAGCTTTCGTTATAAAAGTCTTAAACATCTTCTATTAATTTTCTGTTATTTTTCTTTTTAATCTATTACAAGTAATGTCTAAAAATATTTTTTCCAACTGTTTATTATTGGTAGAAATGCAACTGGTTTGTGCGATCTGACACATCCTTACAGCTTACGTAAATTCTCATAGTAATTTTATTAGTCATTTTGTGGATTCCTTGGAATTTTTTTTGTAATTGCTTGAATACACTATCTGTGAATAAAGACAGCCTTCTCCTTTCCAATAAATAAATAAATATTCAAAAGGTTGGTTTTAAGAATAATTTTTAGTATATTCAACTCCTTCCCAACCGTATCAAGTCTCTGAAATAAATAACTTCAGGAGCCACCCCTATAAATTCACCAAATTAATGCAACTGAATTACAACTAGTAGAGCTGATTCCTTACATCAACAAATGGCAAATTTTACGTACTATGTTTTGCTTTGTTTTTTTTTTTTTTTTGAACTGATAGTAAATCTCTGTGATGCAATTTAGCAGGACTTACAGCTTTTCTACACTATGTAAGGAAAAAAAATCCAAATAAATTAATCGAGTCATGTGAAAAAGGGCATTTAATAATAAGAGCAAAAACTACCTATGAAATTAAATAAACTACTGTCAAAAAAAAAAAAAAACTTTAGTAAATAAATCTTTTCTTTGAACTGCTGCCTTTCCAGGACTCCCTTATCCTGCATTCATGCAAAGTATTGCTTCCATGGAAACCCAGTCAAAAAGATATGTTATCTTTAAGCCCACACAGGTTTAAATCAAAAGGATTTCCCACAAAAGCACACTGTTTTTCAAAAGAAATGCACCCAAAAAGATATTCCCTCACCAATTTTAATCCCGAGGTCTGATTACTAATTTTAGCAGTTTCTGATAAAAGAGGCAAAAATATTAAAGCACAGCACAAAAATAGACTCTTACTCTTTAAGCCTGTTGGATCCCATGTGGTTTCTTAGCTCAAAGTCACAGAAACTAGTGAAGAAAAAAGTTATGAATGGAAAAACCTATAACATGGAGAACTTTCCTTCTGTTCCTTATCTACAATACCATTCTAGAAGACAAATGGTTGTCATCCTCTAAATCCCTCATCCTAACCCAATAAGCCTAGAAAGTTCTTTGAGAATGGTCTGAGAAAAATATAAAACCACTAAATCACTAAAGCAGTTGGGGATGATATCTAAACACAATTTCTCACTATTCATTTTCATATAGATTCTAGTTTTACTTCTACAATTTAAAACAAAAAACGTATGGTTGGGGCAAAATGTATGGTATGTGAATTATGTCTGAATAAAACTGTTTTTAAAAAAGTATGCCTATTCTTAGAAGAGTCAGAAAATGTGAAACAATTCCCTCAGATACCTGTTAGCATCAAAACAAACTTTTGCTGTCTTTACCTCTTCTCATTCCTACTTTAGATTTGTTGGTTTCTACCAGATATGCGGCTGCCAGACATACTTTTAAAGTTCACATTTGGCCAGTTACATCTAACGCAATACCTCCCTAACCATAATCAAACATCCAAGTATAGGGACAGCCAAGAAAAGTTACATAACATGAATTGCACAAGGGCAAAGAAAGTCCAATTTGAGCTTCTTGTCAATGATAATGGGAACATCATGTCTTCAACAGAAATCATCAGTGAATAAGAATTTGGATCTACTTTTCAGCTACTATTGTGAAAAAAAGGTCTCAGATATTTTTTTATCAAATATAATTCCCACAGTAATGACAAACACTGACTGAGCACTACAGGAGTAGAATGCTACTGAATTAATGTACCTCTTTTTCTGTGTCCCTACACTCCTCAAAGGCTAAACTAACACTTGAGGCATGACAGCTAAAAAGGCAACAGCAAGGAGTATCAATTATTTTTTAGCCTCACCTACTTTTGTTTGTCAGTTTAAGAAACTGGCTTTACTATACACTTCCATCTAAAATAAAAGGACACTTTCCTAAAAACCCGTTTTCTGGTGTCCATGTTATTTTCCTTAGTTTTTGTTTTTATCACCTCTTTCATTAAGTAGAATTTTTCTTTGATATACTACTAAAAATGTCCTAATTAGCCTTTAGGCTAACTTTAAAACAACTCTGGTATCCATTTCATAAAATATTTTTATATTGATTGCTAATAGCTAATATTTGGAATATATTCTAATTAATTTGTTGGAAATTAGCTTTTTTTCCTTCAAGGGTATGTTGGTTTCCATTATTCTCTATTTTTATTTATAAAAAATTAAAAGTAGAAAAAATCACTTAAAACCAATGTTCAAAGAATGGAGTTTATTTTGGAGAATATACCACAATAATCCATAACTCTCAAAGAAATTTCCTGGTGATACAGTAAAATATAAAGTGCTGCTTTATGAATCCTTGACAAAACAAGATAAACTGTCATTACACTGTGCTTACTTATATATTTCCCCTCTTTACAAAGATATTTTAGGAGTAATTCAGCCAAAACCTAGATAAAACAGATATGTACCATGTTTGTTGGTTTAAGAGAAATTCTGGAATTTTTAAACTTGTTCATGTCCAATTTTCTAGTCTAAATGTATTCCAACACTTTTCTGTTTACATGTTATATCATCTCTCTTCATTCAGCTAACCTCATGTTCATTTACACTTTCAACATTTTCCAAAAGAAAGATATAACCTTTTGCCTCAAAAGCTCTTCATCTGGAGCAGAAAGGAAATAATGTGGACAGATATAAAACGATACATAAAGTGTTGCAGGAACTATGCACAGGGTGAAAGGACAGGGCTGTGTACTACAGAGATTTGCCGCAAAGATCTACCTTTATTACTAACTGGACATCGGGGAGAAAAGCAGGAATCTAACCTGCATTTGAGATTTCCGACTGAGCAACTAGGTATAAAGAAAGCAATGCTAAGCACCAAGATAGGAAAGAAAAGTAAGTTTGAATGGAAAGTGGATTTTAGATATTTGCAATATGAAGCACCTATTAGATAATTACAAGGAAGATTAATAGTTATCAGCTTGCTATATGAGGAATTAAGAATGATTTCTTGGCTTGGAGTTTGAGAGGCTGGGTGTTCAGTGTCACAATTCACAGAGTAGGATGGAAGAATAGCTTTGGAGGAATGATGAATTCAGTTTGGCACATAATGAAACTAAGTTACCTATGATACATCCAGATTGAGATATCATATAGGCAGCTAGATTTCTAAAGGCTAAGGGAAACATTTTGTGTTTTTGTTACAGATTTTTAAAGCCATTAGGCATAAAGATATACATAAGGTACACAAGATGAGAAGAGGGTTAGAGACCAAGTCCTTGTAGTCCAAACATTAAAGAACTATCTAGAACTGTCAGAAATGGGGGAACATAAAGAGGAATGTAGCAGATGCTTGAAAAGAAATGGTCAAGAATCAGGAGAAAAGCTGGAAGTGTTCACTTCGTAAAAATTCACTGTGCTATATGTATACTTCTGATTAGTGTGCTTTTTTGTATGTATTTTAATAAAACTAAAGTTCCTTTAAAGAAAAAAAAAGAAAGAAAAGAGTGTCATGAGAAGAGCTGTCAAATACCATGAAGAGGTTAAATAAGACAGAAACAGAAGGGGGAAAAATTCACTGAATTTAGCAATTAAGAAGTTAGCAAAAAACTAGGGAAAGGATCTGAAGGGTAAACATAGTTTTTCCTTTCATTTTGTGTCATTATTTTTATTTTCTAACCTCATGCATGGTTTTCAACTTAGAATTCTTACCCAGCAGAATAAAGTGATTTTTCAAATATTTAAATATTCAAAGTTTACCTCAAAAGCAGCATTTCAGAAGTTACTTTCTTAAGATATAACATACCAATCAAACCACAGGAGTAAATAAAAAAGATGACATCAGGTCCAGAAAACAGATTCAACCCTGGACAGTAGTGTAGTTAAGTCACATGGTGACAGACAGCTGGGCAGCAGGCCTAAAGCACCCAGCCCAGCAAAGGGATGCTGGAAAGAAGACTTCAGAAAAAAGTGGGTACTAGGCTGCCATGAAGGAGTTAAAGACAAATACAAAACACAACATTAACACAACACACCCACAGAAGATAAAAAAGGAAAACTAAAAGAAAGGAGAAAAAAGGCAATTCCAGTGGAAGAAAACTTGACAAGAAAGCTGACGAAATTATAGCATGCTTCTTGGCTCTGTAACAATCCTCAATATAATATAAGCACTGTCATTGCTTTGCAAATTTAGAATCGTCTACAAAGCACTCCAGGGCTAATTATGGTTACTAGACACAATATAAATGTTCATCTGGACATAAAAATATAAATGCCGGAGGCTGAGAGGTGAAAGCAAGGAGGTGGCTAAAGAGAAGCTTGGAAGTACATTAATCCTAGAAAGTGAGAAATCAAGAAATACTGCCTATGGTTTCTGGAACAAGAAATCAAGTTCTAAATATACTACTTTACCTTACGTGAAATGAATAATTTGAGGAAATGGGGAGGGGAAATCAAGATTGAACTACAAGAAGTTAACAGTCAAAACTAACTCCTTCTGGAGAAAAGAACTGAAGTGGGAAGAATAAAACTTCTCATTGTAATAGTTTTTGCATTATAAGTTCTTCTGTGTGATCTGATTTTTTTAAACCAATGTCTATGAAATATCTAGGGGGGAAATTTAAGAAGAGAGTAATGAGGAAAAAGGAAATCAAGGTAGCAAGGCTATTCTTAAGGGTGAAGAGCAGAAAAGAGACGGTAGCTGCTAATGGTCGAAGATCAAAGGAGAACAAAAAAATAAGCCAAGAGGTAATTCTTAAGCTACTGCAGGAGCCAACATAATAATACCAAAGAAAGAAGGAGAAAACAAAGGGGGAAGGCGATAGCCATAGGACAGACAGGGACAGGATCAAGGGCACAGGAATACAATATAAAAGACCTAAAAAAACAGAAGAACATGACCAGAGATTGGTACAATTAAGAGTTCACAAATTCAAAGATGGACAAACGAGATAATAACAAGGTTTCATTAGAACAAGGTTATGAGAAAGGAGTACTGGTGTCAAGTTTGGAGGACACTGCAGAGTCAAATATATTAAGAAACTTCAAAGTGTCTTTAGGTGAGTTCTTCACCTGGATAATGACATCACCTATGATAATATCAGAAGAAAGGGTTAGAGGAAAACCAGGTTAGATGCCAAAAATTCTCAACTAACAACATAGGAGTAGGCAACGAAAGAGCAGCAGAGGACAACAGGAGCGACTGAGGATGACATAATCTGTATCATATTAATCTCAAAGGACAAGATTTTTTGTTTTTTTAATAGAGCGATAAATATTACCCTGTGGAAGCAGCGATGTAAATACTTCCTCCAGACCCTAGGGTAGATATGACATGATAGCTTTAGGAAAGGCAACATCATTGAAGGTAAAGAACAGGAGACTAATGCTATAGAAAACTGAATTTGTAAGGGAAAGGGGAATTTGGAAGGGTCCTATAAGAAGGACTGGAAGGGAATCAGCTGAAAAAGCAGAAACAGTAGGACAAGAATATATAAGAAAATATTTTCTGACAGTATATGACATTTTTTAATACAATCAAGTATGTAAAATACCAATTTACAGGAAATGAAGAGAACAAAGGAACACATTAAACTACACCATGAAAATGTGATCAGCAAAATCCAGATTGTGGGAAACTACAACCAATATGGTTAAAAAAGAAAAAAAAACAAGGGACAATTAAAAAAAAAAAAAAAAACCCTAGTTTAGAAAAAAAAAACAAACCTAGTTTAAAAAAAAAACCAAACGATTTTAAAAACCCAAACCATTTTAAAAAGCCATTTTTGATATGTCAGATATTCAGAAATTTGATTGCTTGCTGAATATTTAAAGATATTAAGGAATTATGATGTCTTTAATTTTAAAAAGTGTTCTTATATTTTAGAGATGCATACTGAACTATTAATGGAAGAAATAATATGATATCTATAATGTGCTTCAAAGTAACAGTAATGGGAAAACAGATGGCAGATGGCACAGGGAATAAGAACTACTGCAGCTGAGTGATTAGTGTGTAAGAAGTCATTATACTGTTATGTCTACTTTTGTATGTTCAAAATTCTCCCTAAGAGAAAAGCTTTTTTAAAGGATGATCATTATATTTCATGTAGCACTTCTTAATGAGTGCTTTCAGGTTACTTAATCAGAAAATTTCAGGAAATGAAGTTCCGGATTTTATTTTGTATTTTATAATTCATCTCTCACATGCATTTAAAAGCAAAGGTTGTTCATAATATTTACTACAAAATTTTTTGTCTAAAGATTCTGATCTCTAAATACAGTAAAAGTGGTATTAGGTACTGACAGGTTTTTAAAAATGGAAAACTTAAAAAGAAACATGTAAAACTGAAACTTTAGATGAGACTAAGATGACAGAGGGCGTTTGATTCCTCCTTGCCTATTAGTAGGAGAAGTACACTAAATAACTTTGGGCTTTTTAATAAAAGTGAATATTTAAGTATACATGTCAAAAATTTTTAACAGTTGAAAGGAAAGATCTATAACCTATAAAAAGGCAGAAAAGGGGGTGCTACTCGACTCAGGGCGTGATCCCGGTGTTCCAGGATCCAGTCCCACATCGGGCTCCTCCGCTGGGAGCCTGCTTCTTCCTTTCCCACTCCCCTGCTGTGTTCCTTCTCTGCTGTGTCTCTGTCAAATAATAAATAAAATCTTAAAAAAAACAAAAAAAGGCAGAAAAAAAGAAAATTAAAAGGAAAAGATAGTAAAAAAATTTTAAGTCCAAATGTCAACAAATACAATAATGTAAATAATAAGCCAATGAAACCCACCTTCTAGAAGAGAAAGAACACCAGACTGGATTTCTTTTCTTTTTCTTTTTTTTTTTTTTTAAGATTTTATGTATTTCTTTGAGAGAGAGAGACTGAGAGTGTGTGTGTATACAAGCAGGAGGAGGGGTGGAGGGACAGACAGACTCTCAGCTGAGCAAGGAGCCCGAGGCAGGGCTGGACTCCAGGACCCTGAGATCAGGACCTTAGCTGAAGTCAGATGCTTAATCAACTGAGCCACCCTGGCACCCCAGACTAGATTTCCTTTTTTAAAATCAAGGTATAGAATGCTTAGAAGAGACACATAACAAAACCATACAGAAAAGTTAACCAAAAAAGGACATTTTTATCAAGCTGACAGGTGCCAAATGGTACTAATCCTTGTGATCATAAGCCAAACTAAAAGATGGTACCTACAAAATATAAATCAATAAGCAAAAGAAACCCCAATGAAAAAAGGAGCAAAAGATATGAAGAGATCAATAAACAAAAAAGATGGTAGATCTCACTTGTAGTTAAGTAAATGCAAATTAAGATACCAAATCATACCCATCAGGTTGTCAAAATTAAGGAGTCTGAAGATACCAAGTGTGGATGAGAAGATGTAGAACCCTTCAAACAGCTGGTTTTAGAGAGCAATTAGGCGCATTTAATTAATCTGAAGATATAACTATCCTACAAACCAGAAATTCCATTTCTAGTTATAACCCTAGAGAAATGAATGTACTACTGCATAACGTTCACAGTAGCATTATTTGTAATAAAAAAACAGAAATAGTGCTTCACTTCAAAAGCACATATACTAAAATTAGAACAATACAGAGAAGATTAGTATGGCCCCTGTGCAAGGATGACACACAAATTCATGAAGCATTCCATATTTCTGGGGGAAAAGAGAGACAAAGCAAGAAAACAGACTCTTAACTATAGAGAAAGAACTGATGATTATCAGAAGGGAGAAGGGTGGGGGGATGGGGGAAATAGGTGATGGGGATTAAGGAGTGCACTTGTGATGAGCACTGAGAAATGTATGGAATTGTTGAATCACTATACTATAAACCTGAAACTAATATAACACTGTATGTTAACTATACTGAAATTAAAATGAAAAATTAATAATAAAATAAAACAAATAACCTAAATGTTCATCAGTAGAAAAAAATGGTAGAATCTTCATACATTATTCATAATTATTCAACAGAATAAATCACAATTATTCATAATTCATAATTATTCAACAATTTTATGAATAAACTAGAGCTATATCTCAAAATATGGATAAATGAATGTCATAAAGATAAGTGAGGCTTAAAAGGCAAGTTGTAGCAAGAGATTGATATTTTTGCATGATACAATTTATTTAAGGTTTAAACCCATGATTTACTACTACCATATTATTCACTGATACATATATGCAGGAAAAGTTTAAAATATGCATGAAAATGATACTAACTTCAGGCTAGTGGTTACCTCTAGTGAGGTCAATGGGGAAGACACAGGAGCAGGAATATGTAGATGAGCTTTGACCGTATCTACAATGTTTATTTCTTTAAAAAAATAAGATCTAAAGCAAAAAGTAGCCAAATATTGTTAAAACTAGATGGCAGATACAGGTTAATAATCTATTTTATTTTCTTAATTTCCCATATGTTAAGAATATTTCAAAAAAATTTTTTTCAAATGCTAAAATGAAAAGAAGAATATAGCCTTTTAGTTAGGATCCAAGTTTGAAATGGAACTGGGTTTGAATCCTGTCCACTGTGATGTTTCTCTGAAATCAGTTTAATCTTTCTGAGCTCAATTTTTATCTCTTAAAATAATAATAATAATAATAATAATGGCCACTACTTCATAGGATTTTTGTAAGGATTAAATGCAATAAACTGAAATAATCTCACCCAGAGATAAGCACCTTCCCTTCTCCTCACATTGTATTAGACAATGCTAGAGGTTTTCTTTTGTTTTTTCTCTCTTTCCTTTTTTCCTTTTCTTTTCTTTAATTTTCCCTTTTTTCCTTCCCAATCATATAGGCAGTAAGCGTGAAAAAAGTATGGCAATTCATATATGCTGAAAAATAAAACTGCTGAAAAATGAAACTTCTCATTGAAGTTTGGTCACACTACCCCCAAAGTCATGCTGTCTTAGTTTAAATATTCCTAGAAGCAAAACCTGATACAGAATTCAAAAGAAAGTAGATTAGTTTTGAAGTTCAGGTAACAATGGCAGAGAAACAGAGAAGTGGTATAGGGAAGGGAAGGCAGACAATAAAACTGCACTCTTAAACCAGCTACCCTGTGGGCTTAATCTCTCAGAAAAGCTCTAGGAAACAGTATAAAACATGTCTGAGAATTATTCCACCCAAGGGAGCAACTATAGTATTTATACAATACCAACCCCTAAGAGTCAGTGGCTGAGGGATGCACCCAGAAGTGTTAATTTCACAGCACTCCTGGCCTGCCACAAGCCCTGCAAGCATGGCTTCCTACATTACCAAGAAGAGTCAGCAGGTTAGAGATGCAAATACCAACAGTCAGAAGTTCACTCAAGCATACTGAAGCTCCCAGGGAATAAGGGTGGACCACTTACAGCATCAACTACAGTCACGCTATACAATTACGCTATTATTAAAGAGAACAAAAGGAGAAAAGGAAATGTGGTCTATGCTCTATTGACTACTTGGTCCAAAACTTGTTCTTCCTCAATTTCTGCTTGAAAACTGAGTTACGCTAATTTTAATAACAATTAAACTGATTGAATTTTATATGTTCTTTAAAGAGAGAGTGAACATTCTTCTTTTGTCAAAAACAGAATGTCCTCCTAACATGGCATAAGAAAAATGGAGTCTAGAAATAAAGTTATCTAGAATACAGGAAAATTAATTTAGGAAAAAAACCTTTTAAAAAGAGACTACTTTTTAAGTGTTTTTATCTCATATTCACAACATCCAATCCATTATGCTGTACATTTTGTTTGAATGTAAATATTAGACCAAAAATGTTATAAAGCAGAATTAGTATGAAACCATCAGCTAAATTTTGTAAAGGCAGGGGATTTGAATGCTTTAAAACCACAGTACTTTGGTTGTGGGAGGGGAGGTATCACATACTTTAATTATCCAAAACCTAGAAATGTTTGCTAAAGAAAAACATTTGTGAATTTGATGTATTAAACCAAAAGAAGGTACCCAAAAAGTAGCTGGTTATTTGCTGATCTTTCTTTACTTGTGCATACACAGACTCTTTCCTTATCTAAACTATGCTCTAAAAGCTGTATAAACGCTATAATAGTACAAAAGGACTAATAAAGAAGTGTCTGGGATAACACAAGAATCTCACTGATTATATAGGGACATGTGTTATCATCTAAAAACAAGATTAAATGCAAAAGAGGTATTTTTTTAAAATGCAGATCCTTTTTAAATTCTGTGTGGATTTGATAGGCATTTAAAAGTTCTTACCATTAGGAATGGTAATGTAGAAATTTACCCCATCATATATTAAAACCTACTATAAAAAACTGTACCAAAACAGTACTGGCATACACAGATCAGTGGATCAAAACAGCATCCAGAAATAAATCCAAGTGTATATGGGAACTTAAGATAATAACAATGACATTTCAATACAGTAAAAAAATACTTTTTTTACAAAAGGCACTAGCATAACAGTACAACCAGAGAAAACATGCTAAACTTATACCTTATTAAAAAAAAATAAATTATCTATGAATAAATGTTTAACAAAATAAAATATTTCCAAAATAAAGTATAAAAATACTGGAAGAATCTTTTTTTTTTTAAGATTTTATTTATTTATGCGACAGAGAGACAGCCAGCGAGAGAGGGAACACAGGAGGGGGAGCGGGAGAGGAAGAAGCAGGCTCCCAGCGGAGGAGCCCTGGGAGGACTCCATCCCAGAACGCCCCGAATCACGCCCTGAGCCGAAGGCAGACGCTTAACGACTGCGCTACCCAGGCGCCCCTGGAAGAATCTTTGACAGAACTTATGCCTGGAACAAAAAACTGTGTTATACAAAATGAGAAACACAAAACTCATAATAACGAAAGTCACACAAACTGGCTCTATGAGTCCATATTTACTTTGGCTAATAAGGTGTTCTTTAGGGACACCTGGATGGCTCAGCTGGTTAAGCATTTGCCTTCAGCTCAGGTCATGGTCCCAGGATTCTGGGTTTGAGTCCCACATCAGGCTCCCTGCTCAGTGGAGAGCCTGCTTCTCCCTCTGCCTGCCGCTCCCCCTGCTTGTGTGTGCGCTCTCTCGCTCTCGCTCTCTCTCTTGGACAAACAAATAAATAAAATCTTTTAAATAAATAAATAGAGTGTTTTTTATAACCACTTGAATTTCAATGGCTTAGGCAGAACATGGATCTCCAGTTTCCCGAGGTCTCCATTTCTCCCTACTGTCTTACTACATAACTGGCCTTCTTACACACATTAATGACAGTGAAGTCATTCAAATTTCTAAATGTACAATAAAGAAAAAGATCTATTACATTAAATTTTCAATCTCTCTAGAGAAAAGGACCATAAATAAAACCAAAAGATATGGACTGAGAGAAAATATCTGAAATT
Organism: Ursus maritimus; assembly: GCF_017311325.1. NCBI lineage: Eukaryota > Metazoa > Chordata > Mammalia > Carnivora > Ursidae > Ursus > Ursus maritimus. The sequence goes on along the minus strand of NW_024426008.1, from coordinate 23,254,408 downwards.
CATTTATCAAAAAAGGAGTAGGTATCTTCAATATCTAAGGGCCCCATAAACTAACAAAAGGCACACAATCCACTAGAAAAATTACAATATATTACAACCTTCCACCAAATATATATTTTTGAGCACATATGGAATATTTATAAAAACTGACCTTAAGGAAACATATGCTTGAAAATTAAAAAAAGAAAACAACTAAAAGTAAACATAACAAAATCTAAACATTACTTCAAAGTTCATTTAACTGTTACTGGAAACAATCCTTGCAATGAGTATATGCATTTATTCCACTTTTCCATTATACTTCTCTTTATATTTGGATCCTACTCCTTCAAAATGACTTAAAACATTTTCAAGTATATGTAAATACTCTAAAAATCACTGCTGTTAACTTTTGTTCTTCTTACTTGCCCCCTTACACATGTGAAGTTGGATATTTTCAGTAAATTCCTTTGGTGCGTTTTAAATCCATCCACTTTAACTATTTCTATACTAAAAAATCTTTTGTCTATGTATACCATTTCCAAACCTAACATCTAAGCAAAAAACAATACAGAAAATAAAGACTGAAGACTACATAAAATTATAAACATCATAATCAAAAGTTTTTTTAAAAGCTGAGAAAAAATCATATACTATGAAGTTTCAATATAATTAGGTTTAAAATAATCAAATTAATCAGTAAAAAAACAAAGAACATGAACAGGCATTTCACACACAAAAAAATACAAGTATTCCATAAAATGAAATGAATCTCTAATCATTGAAATGGAAAGATCTCCATAATACATTGCTGAGTTATAGGCTCAAATTAGAATATTCTTTTCTATATTCATGTCACTATACAGAAACATCCAGAAAGATATCAAAGCTTGTTAAGCAAGTTCTGTCAATCACAAGAAGCACTTGCAATTCTTTTTACCCCTTTGATTGATGAATGTAATTTTTAAATAGCCCCTTTTATTCACTTGAATCTTTCTATTTGAATGGATATTCTTCAAAGCTTGTTAACTACTACTGCTTCTTAGAACAGTATATAAAATACATGCAAATATATATTTTTTAAAACATTATGATTCTTTCACATAAGAAGCAAGGGATCTAAGATGAATACGTAGTCAATTTTTAAACTTTGGAAAAGAACAGAAGGAGAACAGCTACACATTTAAGGGATACTAAGGCCATCATTTTACCTGAGGCCAGTCACAAAAGGAACATATGTAACAGGCAACAATCTTAACCTCCTCCTGAGAAACCAGACATGAATTGCACACAAACAGAAAGGTGAAAAAATATAAATTATTCTACAAATGCATTCCCTTCCCTATTTTTAGTCTTAGGAGGAGCTTTTGAGCTACTTCTTAGCATATATATACACATACATACATACATATATATACATATATATATGATATATATACTTCATATATATACATGTACAAAAATAAAACAGAAAAAAATGTGAATAAAGATGGGGGAAAGTGCTTCAAATACATTTTAAAAGTTGGCAGGGGTCACCTTTAAGAGCTCCTTTGAAAACCATCATATGCCAAGCCTATATCACCAATAAGTTTTTTAAATATTTTTTTTAATTTTAAGAAGTAATGAGTTTGCCTATAGAAAATAAAATTGTACAGGAAATTTAATTCTACTAGTGAAGAACTTAACACTATCATTTGCTATTGACATTCAAAAAAAATCTAAGTTATTGAAATCAGTATGAATTTAAGTTCATAATGATTTCGAAAAAACACCACGCCAGAAGACCATTATTTCAGATATTCCTCTGAAATAACTCTTTAAAGATTATAATACATCAAACAAAAAATAAAATTAAGCACTTATGGATAAACAAGCAAAGAATGAGGAATGCATAAACACAGAAATTCTCTAGACACTGAAGCATTTTCTATTTTGAATGAATTTCCACTTCCTCAACTTCCCATCATTAATTTGACTGACACTATAATTCACTATTTTCTTCTCTGGGTCATTCCCTCCCTAGTCCTAAAATCCTCTCCTAATAAATCTTGTCATGTCACACCCTTATGAAACCCATATACTGGAACTTCAGGGGATCCAAGTCTCAAATGGACTATCCTGTGGATTGCTATTATGAAATGACAAACTTCTCTTCATACACAAGAGATAAACCATATTGTTAGTTTTCAACAATTTAAGGCCAAAAATAGATTAATAGGAGCAGACTCACAAATTAATACCTATTTATTAACTATAAAAAAAAACCCCACATCACAATAAAGCCAAAAAAGTATAAATAAAAACAGAAAACCAAGGTTAAATCCAAGTGTAAAATAAAAGTAAAGAAAGAAATTCAATAATTAGATTGAATAATAGGCACGAAGATCTGCTTATATTCCTAAACTGTTGACTTACTCATTTTATTTTCAAACATTTGAATTCCTTCCATATGCTAAACACTGTATAGAACCTGAAAATAAAGAAATTAATAGAAACATTCCCTAACCTAGAAATCACAGTAGTTTCACAGGAGCCACCACTGGAACAAAACAAAGGCTGGAAATGGACCCAACTATATACACAATTCAAAAAACATTAGCATTTCCCACAGAAAAGAAAAGATGGATTATTCAACAGATAGTGTTGGAACAAACATCCGAAGGGAAAAAGTCGGATCCCATCTTATACCTTGCACCAATATAAATTCCAGGTGGATCAAGAAAGCATGGGAAACTTTCAAAATATAATTTCAGAGTAGAGAAGAGGGATCTAAGTATAACCTATAAATAAATAAATAAATAAATAAATAAATAAATAAATAAATAAATGTGATGACGAACAAAAACAGCATAAAAACCTAAAATGTGTGCATGACCAAAAAACTCACAGAACAGAGTCAAAAAAATAAGAAGACAACCTGAGAGAATATTTTACAATTTATTTCACAACACAGAGCTATTATCCTTAGTCTAGGAAGAGCTCCCACAAATCAAAGTAATAGGTCAACAATCCAAAAGAAAATGGGCCGGGGGGTGCCTGGGTAACTTAGTCAGTTAGGCCTTTGACTCTTGGTTTCAGCTCAGGTTATGATCTCAGAGTCCTGGGATTGAATCCCCAGGCAGGCTCCACGCTCAGCTGAGAGTCTGCCTGAGATTCTCTCCCTCTGTCCCTGCCCTCACTCACATGCATGTGCTTGCACAAGGGCTCTCTCTCCTTCTAGAATAAATAAATCTTAAAAAAAAAAAAAAAAGAAGAAGAAGAAGAAAAGAAAATGGGCCAGGATATGAGTGAACAATTCTCAGAAAAGGAAAATTTAAAGCGAACTAAAATTACAAGATTCCATTTTTTACATCTCAAATTAACAAAGATCAAACCATCTGAAAACAGGTGTAGAAAAGTACAAACTGGCATTTCTATGAAGATCAATTCAACAATACTTATTGAAATTAGTAACATATACCACATCTGAATCGGCAATTCCTCTTCTATTTAATCTATAGTTATGGTTGCATACATGCAAATTAACATAGATACAAAGATATTTAATAATTTTTGAATTCTAAAACACTTTTCTAAAACACATATGAATTCTATTTAAATGTGTGACCTGTTCAAAAAGTTGATAAATTTGGGCCGCCAGGGTGGCTCAGTCAGTTGAGCACCCAACTCTTGGTTTTGGCTCAGGTCATGGTCTCAGGGTTATGAGATTGAGCCCCGCATGGGCTCTGTGCTCAGCATGGAGTCTGCTTGAGATTTTCTCTCTCCCTGTCCCTTTGTCCCACCCCTCTCTCAAATACTCTCTCTAAATAAATAAAATATTTTTTTAAAAAGTTGATAAATTTTTTGAGTGAATAAAAAGAAGAGAAAATACAGACAACTCTTTCAAAGAGTTTTAAAGAGAATGGACAATGGGGCAGTAGCTTGAAGAGACTGTGGAGTCAAGTAGTGGTATAAAATGGGAATTGGCAAACTTTAGCTCACAGGGCAAATTCGCCAGTTGCCTGTTTTTGTAAATCAACCTTTACAAGTCCATTCATTTATGTACTGTCTACGGTTGCTTGTGCACCACAAAGGTATTGTTGAGTAGTTGCTACAAGACAATCTTGCCCACAAAGCCTAAAATATTTACTATCTGGTCCTAATAGAAAAACTTTGTCAACACCTATTTGGTTTTTTTAAAGGCTTAAAATGTATTTTAATAAGTTGATTCTACACTACTTCATTTCTCAGGAAAACTCCAAAGATATCAGGGACAAATCGAATACAGTACACCAATAAAAAAGAGCACAGCAGAACTACCTAAGACTAGGTAGACAGGCAAGGCTAAAAGCTACTGTCTGACTCTTCAGCACACAGCAACCCTGTTTCCAAGACCGTACGAGGCCTATCAAGAAAAGCTGTGAACAGCAACATCATAGACACAAAAGGGCTGTTCCTGTGCCAACCCATTTCAAATCAGTGATTCTCAGTCTGGTCCCCAAACCAACATTACCGTCATCATCTGGGAACTTGTTAGAAATGCAAATTATTGGGTCCCATTCTAGACCTCCTAAAACAGAAACTCTGGAGGTGGTGCCCAGCAATCTGTGCTTCAATCGGCTCTCTAGGTAATTATGATAAGAACCCCCAGGTTAGGGGACAGTTCTGGTACAGCCAAGGGACAAGTAAGGACCCATCTGAGGTTTGAGTTCACATAATTAAAGGGGCTTGAGGAGACTTAAAGCAAAAAGGCCTCAACAGGGCTGTCAGTGAGGGTTTAAAGGCAAGTAAGGAAAATGCTATTGGAAAGCTGAATAAAAGGAGACCCTTGTTATACAATAGTGAAAAGTTTGGCAAAACTATCACCTACAGTAACATGGAAAATATAATGTATAGCTAATGAGTTAAGGAGATTCCAGGTGGAATGCTGAAGAAGCAGGTGGCTTCTTCTAGCTGCCTTTCTGAGAGAGTAGAGAGATGAACTAAAGAATGAGCCGTTTACTTTTTTAATGCAATTTCAAGTAAATGTAAAGGGCTCAGAATATCCTTCTCAGCCAGCAAAGTGTTGTTAAAGTAAGAAAGAGCTTCAGGGCAAAGATTAAATCTAGAGTGACTGTAAGATCCACTGTTAAAACCTCAGAAAGATCTAAGTTAGTACTTTATTGATCCTTCCAGGCAAAAAAATTCTCTAAGGATCTTAAGGGTCCTGTTCCACAGCAGCCTCACAGGGAGCCTAAGGTAAGAAAAGGCTCCTCTGAGAGATTTGTAGGTATGGCTTTTGTCAAATGGAGTAGATTATGAACTGATACACAGGAAGTCCACAAACTAAGCTATATCAGCTTAGAATGAAAGGGACAGTAACCACCTAAAATGAGGCTTTTGGACCCTGAATAACTATAGGCAGGAAGCAAGTTCAGATGGTTACTGGGCTACAAAGACGGATTAGTTCTTTTTGGAAAAAAAGAATGATTCAGAAGGTGAAATCAACGACCAAAGAAGTAGCCATGGCCCACCAGGAACAACTGATAGGCAGAAGGACTCAGACCTAGTCAAGGAACTGCCAACACATGCCCTGCTGGGTTTCAGAACTGTTGGACAATTTAGAAACTGTCCCTGTTTTTGAACAGGAATTCTACTGCAATTAACATGTGCCTTTCCAATCTTGTACGTTAATCACATGGGGGCATATTCCTTGTCTCTTCTCAGGTCTTCAGTTAAAGAGTAATCATTCTCAAGAAACCATACCCAAGGAACCTCAACAGCATCTGGACTTGACTTAGATGATGAGAATACTAACATTCTGAGCTGATATCATTATGGGATGTAAATTAGAGGTCTCTGAGGAGGGGGTTAGTGTATTTTGCATGTGAGACGCATGTGAAGTGTACCCAAAAAAGGCAAACTATGGCAGTAGTATTGTCCAGAGATGTCCATAACAATATCTCCCACCCCACATGTTTTCTTTCACATGTGACCAGTTACAGGTGGAGTCTAATCCCCACCTCACCCATGTTCACTAAAACACTCACTTTTAAATCCCAACTCACCATGTAAGAAAGCCAACTACAATGAGGCTCCCATAAGTCCAGGCCCCATGTACACTCCAGTTAACAGATCCACCTGAGATCTCAGTCAACAGCCTGCAACAACTACCAATGACGTAAGTGAAGGCACCTCCAAATGATTCTAGTCCCCCACCTTCAAGTTACCCCTAGCCAACAATTCTGAAATTCAGAATTCTGTAGCATAAAAACAAGGCA
>NW_024426008.1:23230322-23248184 GCF_017311325.1 Ursus maritimus | reverse complement strand
CTGGTGTACCCTATCTGAATTATTGACCCATAATATCTGTGAGCCTAATAAAATAGTTGTTTTATATCACTAAGTTTTGCAGCAGCAAACAGCAATAGCAACCGGGATACATGGAAATGAGCCAGAAGAGGGAAAAATTGAGAATGCAAGAAAAAGAAAGAAATACAATAGCAAAGTCTTTGAAGGCAAAAGGAGATGGGCTTCTCTACACAAGGAGATGGAGAAGACTTAGATGAGACACTGACCAATTCATTCATTTTAAAGGAGAAAAGGGCAAGGGTGTCTGCATGGCTCAGTTGGCTCAGTGGCTCAGAGGCATCTGCCTTCGGCTCAGGTCATGATCTCAGGGTCCTGGGATCCAGCCCAGCGTTGGGCTCCCTACTCAGCAGGGAGTCCACTTCTCCCTCTCCCTCCACTCTTCCCCCTTCTCCTGTTCTCTCTCTTAAGTAAATAAAATCTTTAATAAATAAATGAGAAAAGGGCAGAGTATAGGCACAGATACAGGATGAGGAGGGGTGTTACTGATGGTGGGCTCTTATTTGGAAATGTGGAGGTAAACACCAGAAGACACTCAGGAAATCTAAAGTGGTTTACTGAAAAACAGGAATCAGAGATGGGGGAGGAGCAAGAGGCTATTTTTTGCTATAAACCATAGTAAGCCATTACTTAAGTTTATTCACATTTTACCATGTAACTCCATGTTTCTTAAGTAAACAAAGATTTTTAAAAAAGATTTATTCTATTCCCTCATTTTCCAAATCGGGGGGGGAAAGGCTCAATGATCATGAGAGTTGCTCCAGCTCATTTTGAGAGCAGTTTCTGATCCCCCCGATTTCCAAAACAGTGCACTTCTTCAAATCACACTGACTTTCAAATAACAAAATATTACCTAGTGGCCTTTTATTTCATAATCAGAATTTATTAAAGTCATTTGGTAAGCAATAATGAATACCCTAATCCCAAGGACTGATAGCAAAAAAGCAGGCCAAAGTATGTCCTTGGGAAATCAAAATAAGCATTCGGGCAAAACAAAGAGATAGCCCAGGGACTATTTCAACCTAATCCACCTCTGACAGCTATACTGCACAGGCTTTAAAAACAGATACTGCTTCCTTCTGCCCTTCCCAGCTCTGCTCATCTGAACACTTCTAACCATGCCACCTTCACTTCTATAAGTTATCTACCAAGGATTTCTCTTTCCTTTTACAGATTAATACCTTATCATTTTATTCAGATTTTACCAGTAAGAACACACCCAGAGACCACTTGTCGAACCTGCTAGACTACTGAAAGTCTAGTAAGAACCACTGAATGTCTGTCTACTCATTCAAGTAATGTAAGTGTAAGGCTAATTCCCACAAGGAATAGCAGTACCCACCCATATAGTGTGATATGAAAGGACACAGATAAATGACAATCACTGTCAAAAATACATTCCTGTCTTTATTGTGCCTAAAATTCTCATCTTTAGTCCCAGTGATGAGCGCTTTGGATAGAAGTCTCCATTATTCACCCAACTGTCCAATCCAAAGGTCATCTATTTTACTTGAGAGAACAAAATATTAACAGTGGCTATTTCTGCATGGGAAAACTATAGCAATTTTCTTCTTTCTTCTAGTTTTCTAGACTTCATGTTAGGAACATTTTTTTTTTAAGATTTTTTATTTATTTATGTGACAGAGAGACAGCCAGCGAGAGAGGGAACACAGCAGGGGGAGTGGGAGAGGAAGAAGCAGGCTCATAGCGGAGGAGCCAGATGTGGGGCTCGATCCCACAACGCCGGGATCACGCCCTGAGCCGAAGGCAGACGCTTAACAACTGAGCCACCCAGGCGTCCCTCAATCCAAATTTTTAAAGCTTCTGTTACCTATGGAGCAATGTACATTCTTCTCATCCTAGCACTTAAAGGCATCCATAATCTAATTCCAATCTATATTATCAAACTGATTTCTTACTACCCTGCCATACAAACCTTCATTTCAAATTGTTTTATGTACAGCTCTGAAAATGCTGTGCGTATTTTGCTTCTGTTTACCACCTGTACAAGATCCTTCCACTTATGCAAAATCAAATTGTGCCTAGTTTTGATTTTACCTCATCTCTGGAGCCTTCCTTGCTCACTTCAACTCTAAGTGGTCTCAAATATCTGTAACTTTTATTATTTAACTTAGCTTCCCAATTACATTTTAAGTTCTCAATGAAAGGAACCTACTTTATATTTTTCTGCATTTCTTTGGACATAGCAAAGTACCTACCACATTGTAGATATTAATAAATATTTGTTCAATGACTAACTAAAGTTCCTTTTTAATCCACAGCATTTACTGAATGCTCCTTATGTGTTCAGCACTCTATGTAGATGTTCCTCAAAGCATATACAATCAACTAGAAAAGATAAGGTTAACACTAGGGAAATAATTATCAAACAACCAAAGCAGGATATATAAATAAACTATGTGAAGATCCTCTATGACTTAAAAGAACAATAGAAATATAGAAAGGAAAAAAGCAGTATTTAGTGAGAAACAGTTTCAGAAATGAGGTAGAATTTTAACTGGGAGTCATAGCAACAGTAGTAATTATAATAGTGATGATAGGGGCTCCTGGGTGGCTCAGTCAGTTAAGCGTCTGCCTTCAGCTCAGGTCATGGTCCAGGGTCCTGGAATCGAGTCCCACATCAGGCTCCCTGCTCAGTGGGGAGTCTGCTTCTCCCTCTGCCCTTCACCCCGCTTGTGCTCTCTAGCTCTCTCAAATAAATAAATAAAATCTCTAAAATTTTTTTTTAAATAGTGATAATAAATAATTACAATAATAAAAGCTAAAACTTAAGGTGTGTTTAATGTGCCAGGCACTGGTCTTGAAGACTTTTCATGTATTAATTCACTTCATTCTCACTACAACCCTATGGAAAAAGTACTACAGTCATACTCATTTTTTCATATGAGACTGAGGCTCTACTTCATTATGGAATAGTGAGTGGTACAGATATAGAACTGGGCTTGGTAGAAGAAGGATGGAAAACATAAATGGAAATTAAAAGCTGAAATAAGCATAACTATTATTAGAAAATGTTGGAAAGCGGCTTAAAAGACTACAGCAGAGAGTGCTCTTTGAGGGTCCTTAGACTAAAGACTGAATAAATAGGGCAGGGAATAATGACAGAGAATCCTGAAAGCCAAGAAGAGGAAGTTAAATTTAACAGGTAGAGTGTGCAAAGCCACTGAAGATTTGGGGACAAAGGAATGCCACAATAAGGAGTATTAGTGACATTTCTACTGTGGATTAACAGAAGAAAGAGATGCTGGATCCTGAGAGGCTGATGTGACTTTCAATATTCTAGGTGGAGGAAACAAGTCCTGGTGGTAAAGTGAGGTAAGCAGAGCTATGAGGGACAAAAGAAATATGGACAGGAAATGTTGAATGGGTTAATACAAGAGGTGAATGAAAAGAGGTAGTTTAAAGATGATACCTAACATTATTTTTTTAAGATTTTATTTATTTATTTGACAGAGAGAGAGCATGCACACAAGCAGGGGGAGCGGCAAGGAGAGAGAGAAGCAGACTCCCCGCTGAACAGGGAGCCCGACGTGGGGCTCAGTCCCAGGACCCTGGGATCATGACCTGAGTTGAAGGCAGATTTAGCCAACTGAGCCACCCAGGCATCCCAGATGATACCTAATTTAAAACCTATATGACCAGGAGAGAAGGAAATTCCAAAGGGGTATAAAAATAAAAATGATGATTTTTCATTTGGGACATGGTGAGTTTAAGGAGACATTCAAAAATACTAGAAAAGCAGGACCAGAAAAACCAGGAAGTGACTAGAATAACAAGTAAGCAACAGAATTTGTTTCAGAATGAAAGAACTGGGCAGATGCTATAAAGATATCAAATAGGAGAGGAAACATACTAAACCATGAACAGCTGGTACTAGCTTTGTGTCAGTAATTTTACCAGTAATTGTACCAATACTTTTGGTGGGGACAAGAATCAGTTAGTGACCAACATTTAAAAAATGCAGTTTTTTCATTTAAAAAATTTTTTGTGTGTATTAGAAAGGTCAACCAAAAGCTAAGGCAAAAGCTCCTCAACTTTCTCCATTCAGGGAGTTCTTAGTTTTAGTACTATTTTCACAGCACTCCTAGGCCAAAAGAAATGCTTCGGTAGGTGAATTCAAATCATTTAATATCCTTACAACCTAGTGCTTGTCCAGCCTTGTACAACTTCTTGGAATCAAACTGGACAACATCACACTCTCATTTCCTGTATCATATTGATTCTCATGTAGTAGTTGCTTTTTATCAGCACAACCTCTAAAAAAAAACAGCTTTGCAAAGACAGGACATTGTGGAAAGGAATGTGTCAATTAAATGTTGAAACTGTGAACTACCTCAAACTAAGAGTTCAAGCCTGAGTTCACTGCTGCTCTGAGGCACCTCAGCACACAGTTTGGGAAACTGGGAGCAAAGGCAAGGGGCCTAAAAAGAGGGGGGGGGAAATGTAAGAGGGGAGGAGCAGAAGAAGTTCTTAGCACAGTTAACCACAAGAGGGCAGCACAATAGTTGGTAGAGACAACACAATGGTGGGGGGAGGGGTGTCAAGGAGAGATAAGAGAGGAACCTCTCCATAAAAAGGCTCTAAGACCTCATAGACCAGTTCAAGACCTGTAAGAGCTTTTTCTCCTTCTCCTAAAGAGGAAGAAACACTGGTCCCTGGCAGACCCCCTTATGCAGAGTAATTTTGCGCTTTTCTACATCTCCTTTGCCTGCCTGACCCATGATAATAGCCAAGACTTCAACAGTACCAAACCCTGTACTACTTCCCATGCATAATCTTACCGAATCCTGAATCCTCACCAACCTTTTAAGAAAAGTGAGACTATTAAGTGGCAGGAACACCAGGATTCAAATCCAGATCTGACTCCAGAGCCAATCCGCTTCCCTATTCTGCCTCAAAAGTATCCCACCTTTCAGCAACAGCCAGGTGAAGTAGAGAAAAGATATTATGTTCCCTTCCCATACCTGAGATACCCATCTCTGTCACTAGGAAAACCCAATATATGAAACACACTATTGCGTTTGTTTAATTTTAACATGCTATGAACTCCAAACACAGGACATTCAGTTCGAGCAAAAACAAGCTTCACATTCTTATGTAGTCAGCAAGTACTGTAGCTTTCCTCTACAGGTAAGTACGTATACTATTAAGGCAAGTCTTGGTCACATCCAGTTTGCGGATATGTTACACTCTAACAGATACTTGCACATGCAGCTAGTGATTTTCACACTCGTGATAAAAGGTCTGAAGGAGGTGGGGAAAGAAAGGTCAAAAGTTGATTATTCATCTTCAAATCTGCTGGGTGTTGCATAGAATAATTGCAGGAGCCCAACGACTCACTTGTACAAACCTATTAAGAAACCAAAAGCAATTGTCATCTCTCTTACTCCCACTTCTAGTTTCCTTCTCCACATTTCTCCTCCTCTCTGACATATTCAGCCGCTTCTGTCCTTTCATTCAGAGAAAAGGAGTTTCTCCTGACTGATTAACCACCACCGGAAAGCAAACTGGGTAAATTCAACCGACACAGCAAACTCAAGCAGATAAAACCACCCAGGAAGCATTCAATGCGGTAGCAGAAACCCCAGCAAGAACAGCTAACGTGTTCTCCCAGTAGGTATCTCTTATTACTTGAAAACGTTCCTCCTTGAAAGATTAACAATCTCTGGCTGCTCGAGGAGAGAGGGTAACTGGCAACGCTTCTTCCGCAAAGCCTAGTTACTTGTATGATCAGAGGAGAAAGAAGCGGTGAATGTCTCTTAAAGGATCCGCGAGAGCAACAGTAAACACCCCCGAATCGCCCTCCCGGACCAACATTCTAAGTTCAGCACTGCCATTTTCAGAGGAGTAAACCGCAAGGAGCCCTGCCTGTCTACACACGCTCCCAGCCTTCCTATGCACGCACGCCCGGCTCGCCACACTCGCCTTCCCCGCCGCGACACAGCACAACACCCAGGATCGCAAACCCACCTTCGCGGGAAGCGGAGGAAGGGCCTTTTTCTTCAGAAGCCCAACAGTTCACATCTTGTTCCCTCGTCTGCTTCTGAAACCTAAAAAAAAGAAGAAGCAGCAGCAGCGGTTATTACCGCAGAAATCCAGGGGAAATAGATGCTCTTCCCTAGCCTGTTCCGATGTCTAGAACATTTTAAAGAGGTATAAAGGGAGAGGGAAGGCGGATACGAGGCATACAGGGATGCAAACAGCAACACCAAAACACGCCGTTGCCGGCTTCCCCTCTAAGAGGTTTTCTCGCCGAGAAGTTTACTGCCACTAGCAGGGGCAGAGCGGGGATCAGGAGGTGGGAGGGAGGTGGACCGACGACTGCTGCCCCCCACCCAGAGGCCACGCAGCAATCGCACGCACCAGCTGCACCGATCCGGCGGCGAGGACGCGCCCCCAGGCCCGCAGGGGCTGCTCCGACCCGGAGCCCGCGGCGGGCCGAGATCTGCGGGGCCCCGGCGTGGGCAGGGGTCCGGGCGTCCGCCAGGCGGGGCCCTCTCGGGCCCTCCCGCGCGGGGTCGGCTCCCACTCACATCCCTGGGCGGCGAGCCCCGGGCCTGTCCCCGCGCGGCCGCAGCAGCTCTCCGCCCCGACGCGCGCCGCGAGTTCGGGCCCAGGGGCCGAGCGGCCGAGGCGGCAGCACCAACTCCCGAGCGCCGGGCGCCGGCCCAGCCTGTCAGCGCTCAGGGAAGCCGTTGGCCGCGGCCGCCGCTGCCCCCTTCGGCTCCTCTTCCTCTCTCCTTCCTTCAGCCCACACCACTCCCACTTCGGGCAGCCGGGAAGCCCGTCGTCACAGGCGTCGTCTCCACCCTCTCCCGGGCCACACCGTCTTCTCAGCGCCTCCGGCGATACTGGCGCGGACGCCCTATTTGCGTCGGCGTCTGCCTCCACTCAGGCGGCCAGTTCACTGCCGACTGAGGCGGACCCCGGGCGGGGCGGGGGCGGGGGCGGGACCCGGCCGCGCGCCCCCGGACTGCGCGTGCGCGCGTGCGCCGAGCCGCCGAGCCGCCGCACCGCCCTTCTCCGGGCGCGCGGGCGCGGCGGAGCTGGCCGCGACTGGCGGAGACCGGCCACGCACGACCCAAGCTTCTCAGGAAGTCGTCGGGAGCGCGCGGAGATTCCCGGGGCGTCTCCCGGGAGTGAACGCGCGGGGAAATTGAGCCGGAGCTGTCTACCTGGGCCCCAGAGCCAGCAGGAGCCCGGCGCCGGCGCTGGGCCCGGCCCTCCCCAGATGGGGGTGTGTGTGGGCGCCGCCCGCCCGTTAGGCGGCTGGGAATGAGTCAGCCCGGCCGGGAAGGCGCCCCCTGCACGCCGCCTGGCACCACAACGCTATCCTCCCGTGCACCGATGTTCGTTCCCCTTCTGCTTTCGCTTCCACGTTCCGCGTGCATCAGACCCGCCCTTCCCCAGTCCAGGCCTCCAGGCCGAGGGGAAGTGGCGCCGACGGTTGGGGCAACGTTCACAGGCGCCGTTCTGTGCAGGTGCAATCCCGAACGCCTGGCTCCAATCCATCACCTCTGCGAGAAAAGGGTGAGGGTGGGACAAGGCGCCCAGCTGCCTGCGGATTGGCGACAAGACCCAGCAAATGAAGAGAAACAAAGCCCACCGTCCCCCAGGAGCCCCATTCATTCGTTCAACAAATATTCGCATAGCATCTACCCGGTGCTGGGCTGCAAGGGCCCCAAGGATGCTGCTATGTAATCGCAACCCGCATTCTATTTGCTCTACTACAGCATGTATTCTTTTTTTTTTTCTATTTTTTTAAATGATTTTTTATTATGTTAGTCACCATACAGTACATCCCCGGTTTCCGATGTAAAGTTCGATGTATTCTGATAAAGTGACAAGCATACTTCAAGTGAATCATATGCCAGTGTATAATTGCAACTAAGAAAAATAATACAAAGGAAAGGAATAGAAAGTGAGGAGGCAGTGTGCTATTTTAGTGAGGGTGGCCAAGACAGACCTCCCAGAGTAAGTGACATTTGAGCAGAGATGTGAAGGATGAAAATGAGCCAGTCCTGTGACTGCATGGGAAGAGAGTTTCAGGCAGAGGGACTAGCAAAGGCAAAGACCCTGAAAAAGAAATGTGCTCGACAAGTTCAAGGACCAGGAAAGAGGTCACTGTGGCTGGAGGACAGTGAAGGAGAGGATTAGGGTGAGGACAGTGAAGGAGAGGGCAGTGGAAAGGGATGAGTCCAAAGGAGTAGCCTGGGACCCAACGATGTACGGTCTTTTTCACTTAATAGCCCTCTTTCTATCTGAAAGACTTGATGCAATTTATAGCCCCTGTTTCTCCATTCACAGACAATGCTGAGATTCAGGTCTAACTTGAATTTAATGACTTCTTTAAATCAACTCACCAAAGCAACTCCTGCATTTCTTCTTACATAAGACCCATTGCAAAAGGTCTTTGAGCAAATGATAGCAGGCTATGAAATGACTTGAATTCACACTGACTCCTTTAAAGTAAATAATGAATTAGGGCTCTTGTTTTCTCATAAGAGGGAGGGATTTACAGGAGAATTGCATTCCTATGGCTACCGTTTTACAAGCAAAATACGCTGGAGAGTCCTTATTTTTAATATCTAAAAAGGAATCAGAAATAGTTGTGAGTCAATGGCAAATCTAAAATCTGCTTAGAATATAAAGGCTGAAATCACAAGAGCAACCACCATGTGAGTTCCCTTTTCCTGCAAATGAAAACTGTTACTGGAGTAGAAACCAGAACACAGTCCCATGCAAAGAAGATAAAATGGCAGAGTTGTCCTTCATGTCACAGCTAAGATTAAAATCATCTATCTGAACCGTGGAAATGGAAACATTCTCTTTTGTGAGAAAAAAAATGCCTGTTTTTTGAACTCTGAAACAGTACAGATGCATTCACTGCAGTGAGTGATGTTTCTATATTTTACAGTACATGTTTAATCAACCAGACATGGTACCATTACTGGCCACTGCCTGTTTACAGGGGGAAGCTACGGTAAAAAGTAAATATTCAGGGCTTCTTGTGATGGAAGGTGTGGTGTCTAAATGGGGTGTCTCTCGGTAGGATGGGGACCCCGAAATGTGGGGGGAAGATCAGGTGGGAGCTGGTGGCACAAGAGGTGAAGGAGTTCACCTAAGGTGGAACAAAGGAGATGGAAGTTTACTGAATACACCAAAAGGGAGCTGTGGGGAGGACAGCAAAGGAGGGGCTATCTACAAGGAGGTAGTGGGTGGGTGTTTTTTAAAGGGGGAAGATGAAGAGGTATGGCAGCGTATAGAAGTCTCCCTTTTTTGGTTAACTGTGCCTACGTATAAATATCCTATTGGTCAGTTAGGGGCTCTGGGTATTTTGGGTGGGTCCCCTGATGGACCTTTTCTACATTCTGCTCAATCCTGTTTGCCAGAAAGCAGCCTCTACAAAGGGACTTTTTTATATAAAAGTTATTTGGATATGGAAGGCAGGTGGACTGGAAAGAAAATACATTATTCTTGGGTTTATAGAATTGAGAAATCTATCTACCTCCCCAGAGAGATAAAGTGACTTGCTTAGTGTCATTCAGAGAGTGGAAGCCTCTCTTCTCACTAAGATAGTATCATTTTTAAGTCAATACTGCCCTGGAACATTAAGCTCTTTTCACCCTGCAGAGAATTTTTTAGCTCTTTAAGTGATCTCTGGTAGTGGCATAGCTAGAAAGTTGCTCCCAGGGCAAACATTTCAGGAAGATACCCCTATTTTGATACCCCTCTTTTTGATAAGGATAAAACAGAATCCCAAGAGAACAATTTTTTTTTTTCTTTTAGAGAGAGACTATGGGGCAGTGGGGCAGAGGGAGTGGAAGAGAGAGACTCTTAAGCTGACTCCATGTCCAGCATGGAGCCCGACTTGGTGTTGGATCCCATGACACCGAGATCATGACCTGAGTCAAAATCAAGAGCTGGAGGCTTAACCAACTGAGCCACCCAGGAGCACCCCAAGAGAACAAATTTGACCAAGTCTTTCATGACATTCTTTCACACAATATGGAGAAATAAGAAGTGCGTTGGAGGATTACATATTTAGATTCAAAACTGATTGCATGGCCATATCTAAAAGTAAAAATTAGCAGCTAATTGTCACCTATGGGGCAACGTGTATGGCACACCAGTAAGATCTCGTCCTTCCACTACAGCAGAACGTGGCAGCAGTGGACCTTACTACCACTCTGCAACAAGACTGTGACAATGTTGTCAGATGGGGCTTTGGCTGCTGTGTCTTTTGAAAGTTCTTAGGTGGTTTTGATGCAAAGCCAAGGCTGAAAATACATGGCCAAGGGTTTAAGAACTTAAGCTTGAGAGTCTGGCAGACCCAGGTTTGAATCCCAGCCTTCACCAAGGAAGTCATTTAGATTTTCTAAGTTTCCATTTCTTCATCACTATAATGGGGATAATAATATCTTCCCTGAGTCATTTTGAAGATTAGATGAAAAAGTATTTTTTTAAAAGATTTTATTTATTTATTTGACAGAGAGAGAGACAGCCAGAGAGAGAGGGAACACAAGCAGGGGGAGTGGGAGAGGAAGAAGCAGGCTCCCAGTGGAGGTGCCTGATGTGGGGCTCGATCCCATAACGCCAGGATCACGCCCTGAGCCGAAGGCAGACACTCAACGACTGAGCCACCCAGGCGCCCCGAGATGAAAAAGTATTTTTAAACCCTTAGCACAGCTATTAAATGTGTATTACAGTTGTGGTAAGGTCAATTAACAGATATCAGCAGGCGGAGAGGTATAAGAAATATGTTGGATTTTATTAGTAATCCTGAAGCATTTGTCACAATTTATCACATTCCACAGAACTGTGTGGGCTGGAATGATAAGGGCTGAGTTGTAACAGAGATAAATGCAAAAACTTGCATTTGGATAAAAAAAAACTATGCATTAAATGATGAAATAATAAAAACATTCTTAAGAGGGGCAAAAAAAATGTGAGAGAAAAAAAAAAAAGATACAGAAAAGTCCTTGGAAAGGGAAATAGGTTCAAGCAAATGGTTGGAGATAGACTGGGAGTTACTTTGTTTCTTTCCAAGATAGGGGAGAGTACTTTTCTGAAGGCAAGGGAAGTAGCCATGGAGAGAGGCTGATTTATTCCAGGTCTGGTAATATAAATCAAAAAGCAAAGGCAGGAGTGTGAATCAGGCAGACAGACGAGCAAGCAATGTGTTTGTATTTTGGACCATCCAGATATTTTAGAATTATTCATTTCAAAGTTTGGTTAGATATGGGGGTGGGGTAGTCCAAAACCTCCTGTGCACTCCAGCATATCCCTGTCTCTGCATCAAATCTCTCGTCCTTCCTTATAGTCCCAAAGATAAAGGTGTTCCTGGCAAACAGATCCCTGCTTTCCTTGAGATAACCAGATACATTTAACTTTGGTGCATGAAAACCGAACGTTTTCCTCTCTATAAACCAGGAATTAATAACCTCCTTCAAGTGAGGGTAATTCTTTGGTGAAATATGCAAAATGTCTATTATAGTTATGCTCTACTTTACAAAAACAGTTTTACTTAAAACAGAGGTATAGTTACCAATTCACTAAAAATATTCTTCTTTCTAAAAGGAGTCATATCATGATTCACTCTTAAAAATAGAAATTCCCCTGGCAAAATGGCAAAAAAGACCATTTACAGGGCATTAATTCCGGAGTTCTTATTTAGATTATGGATTCTGCCCTCTTTCTCTAAGAATGGTCCCCTTCACCCAGAGTAGCCAACCTCTAGCCCCCGTGTTATTGTTCATGACCCTGGCCCCACACCCCTTGATTGCATCATGAGTTGTCACCTGACTCAAGCTGAGCCAATCAGGGTCTCCCTTACTTCTCTTCACTTGATGATTCTGATGCTCTAAAGTTAAACCTGCCATTGTGGTGTTGCCATCTTTATGTACATGGAGATACAAAGAGAACTGATCTGCCGTGGGGAAAAAAGAGTAACACAGACGTAAGAGAGCAGAGAGGAAAAAAGAGAGAAAGCACACCAAGAATGAGTCCTCATAGTGTTTCGGTTTCCTCCTCCTTATAAGGCCCAAAGAAACTTCCTGTATTTGGTATCTTGAAAATATTTCCTTATGACAAATTTCTCCTTTTTACTTAAGCTAGATCTACTAGTGTGAAGTACTTACAACGAAGTAACCTGAAGTAAGACAGATACCATAACACACTGATGAGAAGAAAAGAAAAAAAAGACTCTCAAATTACAACACAGAAGATGTACATCTTTTAAAAATCCAATTTGCCCACAAATTTGCAAGTCTATCTTCAATGATGAAGCCAAGCATAACTATATGAGTATTAATCACAATCTGAGACATTACATGGAACCCATAGGTTAGCCAAAAATAAGCTATCTTTGAATATGGTGGCTATGCCCTGCAGAGAAATTTTCCTCACCCTCACCTCCTCCTCCAAATCATCACTCCCTTCAGGGTTGTTGGGTTTTCTTTTCTCACTCGCTTCACCCAACTTTCTCTGTAACTAAATTTTGTGAATCTTCTGGGCCATAGCTATAGTAATTGCATGGTCACTCCAGTGGTCATTCCACTTCAGCTACACTATTGACCCAAGGGAAATCTAATTTGATATTAAAGCATCATACTGGTGTATTTAAAAACTGTGTATTTCAATTTTACCTACGAAATACATAGCTGGACAAAAAATGCTGCATAAAAGAGTTCTTAACTTTAACTTGTACTCCTGCCTGACTACATTCCCCAAAAGTCTATAATGTGTCCTTAAGTATATTTGCTCAACAAACAGACCACTCCCCACGCCCTGTCTCTCCTCCATGCCTCTCCTTCTAAGGTTTGGAGGCTGCATCTCTTTATCTCTATGTGATGAGAGTAGCGCAAAGGGAAAGCCAGTGTTTTCCCCCCAGCATAGGCGGCTGGTGCCGAGGGGGCACCTTCTTTAGGGTGGTCTTACTTTATCCATACTTCTGTCCTCTCAGTTCTTTCCGAGACCTGAGACCCATCAGTGGCTCATGCCTGAATTTGTTTACTTGAAATATGTTTTCTTAAGAAGAGACAGCTATGTTATTCTGTGCCATTGTTGAGATTATTGTAGCTGAATGACTATGAAGTACTTTATTTGTTTTTAAGAAGGAGTTTAGTTTTATTTTTTCTGTGCATTTGCAAAAACACTTAGGACCAATATAGGAAAAAAAAAAAAAACCTGTGGAAAAATTACGCTTAAAAAAAAAAGCCTGAGAGGGATTAGTGGCTTAGCTGTAGGGAGCTACTACAATTCTGATCGGTCTAAGGAATTGAAAAGATACTGGGAAGATAGAACAGGAGGAAAGAGAATGAGAAATTACTGAGGAAAGAAGCCTGGAAGTGGGCCAGGAGGGGAACTAGAGGTCGAGGGGTGGGTGTGGGTGGAGGGAGAAGCCCCCACTGGTAGTCATCCAGTGGGGGTTGTGGAAGCCCAGTGTATCTATGAGGGGGCATCAGTGAGAAGTTCCACACATCCCATGTGAGCTACAGACCTGGGTGACCCATGGGAGATCCACACAGAGGCCATTGAGGGGGGGCATGCCCACTAAAGGAGGTCCTGGATTAGGCATTCCAGGTGGTGGTTGAGGTGATGGCTGCCCCCCCAGAGTCTGGAGGCCTGGCATGTCCTAAGCCATGAGGGCCATGGTAGGCCAGTTGCATCTCAGACGTCCCTGAATGGGGCATCCCATACAGTGGGAATGGGTGAGGATGTGAGTGTCTATGTCCAGGATGTCCAGACCCTGGGGTTCCTGAGGATGGTGGGGCATGTCCTCCAGCCCCAGGAGGCGTAGATGATGGGGGCATGACTGGGGGTATCCTAGGTGGAAGGGCTCCAGGAGGAAGCAGTGGTGGTGGGAGGGACCAAGGAGGAGGCATACCTGATGGCTGCCAGAAGTTGTTCGGCTGCTGAGTCATGGTGCTCACCCTTGGAGTCCTTCTGAAAGGCATAGGACACGGTGATAGGGCAGTTACAGAGATACTGCCCATTCATGGCCTCAACAGCTGCTTCCAAAGCACCAAACGAAGCAAAATTAAGAAAGCCTTAATCTTTGGAGTTGCCTGTGTCAGGGTGCCGCATAATCTTGGGGGTTTGTAAAATCACCCCAAAGGTGCTGGAAATATCATAAAGCAGCTTCTCATCAAGCTCTGGGTCCAGATTGCCAAGGACAATGTTGGCCCCCACATCCAAGTTCTTGTGAGCTGATGCCTTGTCCGCCTTCCCACAGAGTTTGATCAGGTCCATGATCTTCATGGCACAGTCAGCATCTTCGTCACTCAAGAATTCCACAAAGCCGTAGCCTGGGTGCTGACCTGTGACTCCATCCTTTGGCATGTGGGTATTGACTACTGGCCCTGCCTGGAAGATTAGCTCCCACAGCACCGGCTGGCTAACCTTCCCGTCCAGGCCCCCCACGCAGACAGTGGCATGCCAGTTCTGCTCAGAGATCTGCCTGGACACCATGGCAAAAGCGCTACCGCCGTCTCCACTATGAAGAACTTTAAAGCCCACCGAATCCAAGTCTTATGCAAAAGTCGTGTACTTTTAATAACTGTTACTAATGATTGGTCAGACTTCAGTTATGAATTATAAATTACGAATTACGAATTGTATCTGCCAAGAAGATATGTTGAGGTCCTAAACACCAATACCTGTGAATGTGATTTTATACGGAAATAGGGTCTTTGCAGATGTAATCAAGTTCAGATGAGGTCATTGGGGGCTCTAATCCAATAGGACGGGAGTCTTTTTTTTTTAAGATTTTATTTATTTGAGAGAAGGAGCACACAAGGAGGGGAGGGGCAGAGGGAGAGGGACAAGCAGACTCCCCACTGAGCAGGGAGCCCGACACTGGGCTCGATCCCAGAACCCTGAGGTCACGACCTGAGCTGAAGTCAGATGCTTGACCAACTAAGCCACCCAGGTGCACCACGACCGATGTCCTTGTGGGAAGTGGAGCAGACAGACACGCGAAGCGAAAACAGCCACGTGAAAGAGAGTTGGATAGTGGAGTGACGCTTCTGAACCAAGGAATACCTCGGGCTGCCAGAAACCGAAATCTCTTCTGAAGGCTTCAGAGAGAGCATGGCATGGCCAATTCCTTCAGTTCAGATTTCTAGCCTCCGGAACTGTGAAAAAATAAATTTCTGTTGTTCTAAGCCACCCGGTTTGTGATAGTTACAGCAATACAGGAAATAACTGAGAAAAGCCTTGAGAATAACTTTCTCTTCTCTTATCCACACCTAATACTGTCTCCAAGTGAACACTGATATGACCAGTCATTTGGAGAAAAAAAAAAATTCTGTTTCTTTGCTTTCTCCTTTTGCATAATGGTGCTTTTGTTTACTTGTGCTTGTCTTTGTTTTTCCTTTCTTTTCTGTCACCGTCACCTTCATCCGTCGGAGAGCAAGCATGAAATGGTGTAATAGTCCAAAGGCAAACTCTTGGTCAGGCAGTCTAATACTATGAAGATTTTAGTTTCATGTGCTTTCCACTCAGACGCCAATTCAGCTCTTGTACTACTCACTACTCTTGTTCTGGGAATCAACAGCACTACAAGTAATAAAGTATTTAGCAAGAATCACGCATCTATTATCCTTATTATCCCGTTATCTATTATCCTTATTAAGAGACTAAGAACATTTGTTGAGCGAGCTACTTTTTTTCTTTTTTGATCTCACAAGTAAATGTTCCAAATAATATAGACTGTAAAGTGTACAAAGGAGAAGTTCCTCCTGGCCCTCCTCACTTGCCAGAGGTAATCACTGATGACTATCTGGTGTGTCACTTTCCGACTTCTTGCTAAGCATTTTCCTGCATATCTCCTATAGATGTAGTTTTGGGCTCTGTAAACAAAATGGATAATTCTACACTTTTTTCTGTGACCATTCCTTCACTTAACACATACTGGAGATCTTTCATTCAACATGTACTTCTGTCCCTCATGCCTTTTTACTCTTATATGGTGTTCAATAAAACAGGTGACTCACAATTTATTAAATAATGCCCCCATTTATCAACATTTAGGTTTGTAATTTTTCACTATTACAAGTAGTACTAAATTTGCACATCATTATACATATATTTCATGGATACAGAGGTATTCCCTAGAATAGACACTGGGCTGTCCAGACCAAAGGAAATACATATTTAAAATTTGGGGGCTCTTGCCAAATTGACTTTCAAAAATCTCATAGTAACATATCAATGCCCATTTCTCTATAATCTCACTAACTCTGGATATTGTGAATTTTTAATTTTAGGTAACTTTTATTCCAAATCACATTAATTCCAATAGTTCAACAAATATCTATTAAATACCTGTTATGTGACAGGTGCTCCACAAATGTCACACATTCGCTGGTATGTCTACCCATCGTTGCCTCCACTTGTCTTTCACACACTTTAGAGGAGGCACAATAACATTAGATTATAAAATTCACCAACCATCTTGACCAAGCAAGTAATTATTGAATCACATTTAAATATAGTTCTGAAATTAGCTGCCTTATACCATTTTTCTTATGGGAGAAAATGATTTCTTTGGGCAAACACTGGTGACATACAAAGACACAGGATTTTTACTTCCCCGGGGGACCTTGATCAGTTATTTAACCTTTCCAAACTTCTATCTCCTAGTCTCCCCTATAAGAATATTAAGGGTGCTTACCTTTTAGGACTGATTTTAAGTTACAATGAGATAACACATTAAAAACACTCAACAGGGGGCCTGGGTGGCTCAGTCAGTAAAACATTTGCCTTTGGCTCAGGTCATGACCCCAGGGTCCTGGGATTGAGTCCCGCATCAGGCTCCTTGCTCAGCAGAGAGTCTGCTTCTCCCTCTCCCACTCCCCCTGCTTGTGTTCCCTCTCTCACTATCTCTCTCTGTCAAATAAATAAATAAAATCTTAAAAAAAAAGTACTCAATAAATTCCTGATAATAATAATAGATGACATCAGAGTACATACAACACACCAGTCATTCATCAAGGACTTTCACATATTAAATCATTTGAGATGGTTAAATTAAATCTATGAGATGCTTCATTTCATTACCTTCATTTCAAAAAGAAGAAACTGAGGCACAAAATAACTTTACTAGGGTCTTCCTGAAATCCTGCAAAGCCAGGACTGAACCCTAGAAGGCCTGGTTTCAGAGCCTATCACGCGCTACTATCTACTCAATAGGCAATCAAGCAATAAATACTATTTCCTTTATTCTTGTCATCTTATAGCAAAGTCTACTGCATACACATTCCTACTTAAAGAATGCTAAATATGGTGATGGAAGGTGACTCATTAAATTCTAAAGGAATCAGGTAACATTATTTACACATAATGTATAACTAAGGCTTCTACCCGGGGACAGATTCTTGTTTGCTGCAACAGGTCCAGACGCTCCTATGTTGTAGAGCAGTGGTTCTCAAAGTGTGGTCCCTGGATGAGAAGTGTCAGTACTACCTGGGCATTTGTCAGAAACGTAAATACTTGAGCCCAAACTCAAATCTCCTGTATAAAATTCTGGAGGTCAGGCTGAGCCACTTGTGTTTTAACAAGACTTTCAGATGATTCTGATGTATGTAAAAGTTTAAGAACTGCTGTTGTACGGAATCCATGTAATGGATAAAGTGAAAAGAAAAAAACAGCCAATGAGCTTAGACTGACTTTCAGAATAAACAGATGGTACAGAGAAGAGAGGGAGGGGAGAATGATGAAAGATATGTAAGGGCCAAATATAGAACCTGACTTGAGGGATGAACAAAAAGAAGAGATCTTCATTTCATGCTGGTGCAGTAT
>NW_024426008.1:23213806-23230316 GCF_017311325.1 Ursus maritimus | reverse complement strand
AGGGAAACAAGAGATGGATGGAGAGAGATAGTTTTAAAATATTTTGCTTTATGTTATAAATTAGATGCACTTTTATGCCCTTAAGAAAACAACTCGATTTTCAAGATGGTGGCCAATTAGGAGGACCCTAGGCTCTTCTTGTCGCACAAATACAACTAGATAACTATCAAATCATCCTAAATACCCCAGAAATCGACCTGAAGACTGACAGAACAAACTCCACAACTAAAGGGAGAGAAGAGGCCACACTGAAGAAGGTAAGAAGTGCAGAGACATGTTTTAGAGAAGAATCAGATCACAATGCAGAGGGGAGGGAGCTATGGTCACAAAAAAGGGCAAGAGGGAGAGAGAGGGAGAAAGAGAGAGAGAAAGAGACAGAGACAGGGAGAGAGAGAGGAGCACACACAGGAATGTACAAGGAGAACATTTCCCCAAAGCCATTGGCTTGGAAAATGCGAGAGCTGAATTTCGTGAGTTCTTGCAACCAGTAGGGATTAAAGCCTGAGTTTTAAAGGTCAGTGAGCCTGAGTGGGATAAAGCCCTGAGGGTACTGCTCTGCTCCTGGGAAGAAGGCAGGCAGATAACCCAGGGCAGACAGCTTGGAAACAGCATCTAAAAAATGCCTGGGGCACAGTGTAAGGAAATTATTCGCTCTCAGTCAACCTTGCCTCAGTCCCAGCATGGTAGGCCCCTCCCTGAGAGGACCAACACAAACCCCTGCTCATATCATGTATTAAGACCAGAGAGCTCTAAAGGGCATCAGTTCTGGTGGAGATGGTGTCAGCTCTCATTTCACAAGCAGATCAGAGCACACCTAGTTAAAACTCACCACATTCAGTCCAGGGACCAAACACTGCCCACAGCAGGCAAGGACAGCCTCTGCAAATGACTAGCCTGAAGGATAGAACAGCCAAAACATAACAACAGAGTGCACACAGCACACACCAGAGACACTCCCTGAAGCAACAGTCACTACATGACCTCTTCTTCATAAAGCCAATACTTTCAGGAGCAGGGGATATAACAGCCTTTTCTAACACAGAGAAGAACGCAGAGACTTAGATAAAATGCCAAGATGGAGGAATTCATCCCAAATGAAAGAATAAGATAAGGCCAGATATCTAAGCAAAACAGATATATGTAACATGTCTGAAGGAGAATTTAAAGCAACAGTCATAAGGACACTTGCTGGGCTTGAGAAAAAAATAGAAAACATCAGTGAGAACTTCACCACAGAGACATAAGAGTTAAAAAAGAATCAATCAGAGATGAAGAATGCAATAAACAAGGTTAGTAACAGGCTTCAGGAGCGCCTGGGTGGCTCAGTCAGTTAAGCTCTTGACTTCAGCTCAGGTCATGGTTTCAGGGTCATGGAATCAAATCCTACATTGGGTTTTGCACTCAGTGGAGAGTCTGCTTGAGATTCTCTCTCTCTCTGCCCCTCTCCCCACTCACGTTCTCTCTCTCTAAAATGAATAAAAATCTTTAAAACACACACACACACACGTTAAAAAAAAAAAAAAAGGGACACTTGGGTGGCTCAGTCAGTTAAGCATCTGCCTTCAGATCAGGTCATGATCCCACGTTCCTGGAATCAAGTCCCGTGTCAGGCTCCCTGCGAGCTTGCTTCTCCCTCTTCCTGCCACTCCCCCTGCTTGTGCTCTCTCTCTCTCTCTGACAAATAAATAAATAAAACCTTAAAAAAAAAAAAAAGGAAACAGGGTTGATACAATGAACAGCAAGCTGGAAGAAGCAGAGGAACGAATTAGTGACCTAGAAGAAAAAATAATGGAAAATAATGAAGCCGAAAAAAAGGGACAAAGGAGAATTATGCAACACAAGAATAGACTTAGGGAACTCAGTGATTCCATTGAACATAATAACATTTGTATTATAGGAGTCCCAAAAGGAGAAGAGAGAGAGAAAAACAGGTAGAAAAATTATTTCAAGAAATAATAGCTGAAAGCCTCCCTAATCTGTGGAAGGAAAGAGACATCCAGATCCAGGAAGCAGAGAGAACTCCCATCAAAATCAACAAAATCAGGCCAACACCAAGATATATTGTAATTAAATTTGCAAAATACAGTGATAAAAAAAATCTTAAAAGCAGCAATACAAAAGAAGTCCTTAACTTACATGGGGGAGAACCTATAAGGCAAGCTAGAGATTACTCAACAGAAACATGGCAAGCCAAAGGGAGTGGTATGACATATTCAACGTGCTGAACAGGAAAAAGTTGCAGCCAAGTACTCTAACCAACAAAGCTATCATTCAGAATAAAAGGAGAGATAAAGAGTTTCCCAGAGAAACAAAAACTAAAGAAATTTGTGACCACCAAATCAGCCCTCCAAGAAATATTAAAGGGGACTCTTTCAATGCAAAGGAGAGACCAAAAGTGACAAAAACAAGAAAGGATCAGAGAAAATCTCCAGAAAAAAATGACAAAACAAGTAATAAAATGGCAATAAATACATAGCTATAAATAATTCTTGCAAATGGACTAAACACTCTAATCAAAACATATAGCATGTCAGAATGGAAGAAAGCAACCGAGATCCATCGATATGCTGCCTACAAGAGACTCATTTTAGGGAAGCCTGGGAGACTCCATTGGTTAAGCGTCTGACTGTACATTTTGACTTGGGTCATGATCTAAGGGTTGTGAGATGGAACCTGTGTCAGGCTCCACACTGAGCGTGCAGCCTGCTTAAGATTCTCTCTCTTTCCCTCTGCCCCTCTACCCCCACTCACATGCTGTCTTCCTATCTGTCTCTAAAAAAAAGAAAAAAGAGAGAGAGGGACTTTTTAGACTAAAAGACAATGCAGATTGAAAGTGAAGGAGTGAAGAAACATTTATCATGCAAATGGATGTCAAAAGAAAGCCAGAGTAGCAATACTTATATCAGACAAAATGGACTTTAAACAAAGACTGTACTTCTATCAGACAAAATGGACTTCAAAGACTATAAAAAGAGACAGAGATGGGGATTATAATCATAAGGGGGACTATCCAACAAGAAGAATAGCTACTGTAAATATTTATGCACCAACACGGGAGCACCAAAATGTATAAAATAATTAATAGCTAACATAAAGGAACTAACTGATAATAGCACAATAATAGTGGGGCACTTTAAGACCCCACTCACATCAACAGATCATCTAAACAGAAAATAAACAAGGAAACGATGGCTTTGAATGACAGAGTGGACCAGAGGGATTTAATGGACATATTCAGAACATTCCATTGCAAAACAGCAGAATACATTCTTTTCAAGTGCACATGGAACATTCTCCAGAACAGATCACATATTAAGTCACAAAACAGGCCTCAAAAAATACAAAAAGACTGAAGTCATACCATCCACCTTTTCCGACCACAGTGCTATGAAACTAGAAGTCAACCACAAGAAAAAATTTGGAAAGACCACAAATACATAGACAGATCAACCAAGAACAATGAACAGATCAACCAAGAAATCAAGGAAGAGGGGCGCCTGGGTGGCACAGTCGTTAAGCGTCTGCCTTTGGCTCAGGGCGTGATCCCAGTGTTCTGGGATCGAGCCCCACATCAGGCTCCTCCGCTGGAAGCCTGCTTCTTCCTCTCCCTCTCCGACTCCCCCTGCTTGTGTTCCCTCTCTCGCTGGCTGTCTCTCTCTGTCAAATAAATAAATAAAATCTTAAAAAAAAAAAAAAGAAATCAAGGAAGAAATTTAAAAAGTACAAGGAAACAAATGAAAATGAAAACACAATGGTCCAAAACCTTTGGGATACAGCAAAAGCGAATCCTAAGAGGGAAGTATATAGCAATACAGGCCTACCTCAAGAAGGAAAAATCTCAAATAAACAACCTAATCTTACACCTAAAGGAGCTAGAAAAAGAACAAGAGAAGTCTAAAGCCAGCAGAAGGAAAGAAATAATAAAGGTTAGAGCAGAAATAAGTGATATTGAAACTGAAAGAAAAATAGAACAGAGTAATAAAACCAGGAGCATGTTCTTTGAAGGAATTAATAAAATTGATAACCCCCTGGCTAGACTTATCAAAAAGAAAAGAGAAAGGACCCAAATAAATAAAATCACAAATGAGACTGGAGAAATAACAACCAATGCCACAAAAATACAATTAAAAGAGTATATTATGAAAAACTATATGCCAACAAACTGGACAACCTGGAAGAAATGGATGAATTCCCAGAAACATATAAACTACCAAAACTAAAACAGGAAGAAATAGAAAACTTGAACAGACCAATAACCAGCAAATAAACTGAATCAGTAATCAAAAATCTCCCCACAAATAAAAGTTCAGGGCCAGAGGGCTTCACAAGTGAATTCTATCAAATATTTAAAGAAGAGTTAGTACCTATTCTTCTCAAACTATTCCAAAAAATAGAAAAGGAAGGAAAACTTCCAAATTCATTCTGTGAGGCCAGCATT
The DNA here is from genome assembly GCF_017311325.1 of Ursus maritimus. Classification (NCBI taxonomy): domain Eukaryota; kingdom Metazoa; phylum Chordata; class Mammalia; order Carnivora; family Ursidae; genus Ursus; species Ursus maritimus. The sequence goes on along the minus strand of NW_024426008.1, from coordinate 23,225,878 downwards.
ACCCTGACAAAACCAAAGACCCCACTTAAAAAGAGAACTACTGGCCAATAACCTTAATGATCATGGATGCAATAATTCTCAATAAAATACGTAAACCAAATCCAACAATACATTAAAAGAATCATTCACCACGATCAGGTGGGATTTATTCCTGGGTTGCAAGGGTGGTTCAATATTTGCAAATCCATCAACATAATACACATTAATAAGAGAAAAGAGAGAACCATATGATCATTTCAATGGACTCAGAAAAAGCATGTGATAAAGTACAACATCCATTCATGATAAAAAGCCTCAACAAAGTAGATTTAGAGGGAACATACCTCAATATAATAAAGGCTATCTATGAAAAACCCAAAGCTAATATTCTCAATGGGGAAAAACTGAGAGCTTTTCCTCTACACTCAGGAACAAGCCAGGGATGTCCACTCTCACCACTGTTATTTAACATGGTACTGGAAGCCTTAGCCACAGCAGTTAGACAACAAAAAGAAATAAAAGGTGGGGTGCCAGGGTGGCTCAGTTGATTAAGCAACCAGCTATTGATTTCAGTGCAGGTCATGATCTCAGCTTGTGAGATCAAGCCCCGTGTCAGGGTCCAAAATGGGTGTAGAGCCTACTTAAGATTCTCTCTCTTTCTCTTCACCTGCCCCGCCTCCCTCTAAAAGAAAGAAAGAAAGAAAGAAAGAAAGAAAGAAAGAAAGAAAGAAAGAGGAAATAAAAGGCATCTGAATTGGTAAGGAAGAAATAAAACTTTTACTACTTGCAGATGGCATGAAACTATATATAGAAAACCCAAAAGACTCCACCAAAAAAACTGCCAGAACTGATACACGAATTCAGCATAGTCACAGGATACAAAATCAATGTACAGAAATCTGTTGCATTTCTATACATACACCAATAATAAAGCAGCAGAAAGAGAAATTAAGAAATCAATTCTATTTACAATTACACCAAAAACTATAAGATACCTAGGAATAAACTTAACCAAAAAGGTAAAAGACCTGTACTCTGAAAACTATAAAACACTGAAGAAAAAAATTGAAGATGATGCAAAGAAATGGAAAAACATTCCATGCTCACAGATTGGAAGAACAAATATTGTTAAAATGTCTATACTACCCAAAGCAATCTACACATTTAATGCAATCCCTATCAAACTACCAACAGCAAAAGAACCCACAAAAAACAAAAAACCTACAGCATTTTTCACAGAGCTAGAACAATCCCAAAATTTGTATGGAACCACCAAACACCCTCAACAGCCAAAGCAACTTTGAAAGAGAAAAGCAAAGCTAGAGGCATCACAATTCCAGACTTCTAGTTACATTACAAAGCCGTAGTGATCAAAACAATATGGTACTGGCACAAAAATAGACACAGAGATCAATAGAATAGAATAAAAACCCAGAAATGAACCCACAACTATATGGTCAATTAATTAATCCTTGACAAAGCAGGAAAGAATATCCAATGGAAAAAAGACAGTCTCTTCAACATATGGTGTTGGGAAAACTGGACATCTACATGCAAAAGAATGAAACTCGTCCACTTTCTTACACCAAACACAAAAATAAATTGAAAATGGATTAAAGACCTAAATGTGAGGCCTGAAGCCATTAAAATCCTAGCAGAGAACACAGGCAGTAACCTATTTGACATCAGCCATAGTAACTTCCTTCTAGATATGTCTCCTGAGAAAAGGGAAACAAAAGCAAAAATAAACTATTGGAACTACATCAAAATTACAAGCTTCTACACACGAGTGCCTGGGTGGCTCAGTCGGTTAAGCGTCCAGCTCTTGGTTTTAGCTCAGATCATGATCTCAGGGTCGTGAGATTGAGTCCTGCATTGGGCTCTGTGCTCAGCGTGGAGTCTGCTTCTGATTGTCTCTCCCTCTCCCTCTGCCTCTCCCACTCATGCTCTCTCTGTCTCTCTCTAAAACAAATAATAAATAAATCTTAAAAAAAAAAAAACCTTCTACACAGTGAAGGAAACAATCAACAAAACTAAAAGGCAACCTACTGAATAGGAGAAGATAATTGCAAATGACATATTTGATAAAGAATTAGTATCCAAAATATATAAAGAACTTCTAAACTCAACAACCCAAAAATGAATAATCCAACTAAAAAATGGGCAGAAGATAGAGACATTTTATCAAAGATGACCTCCAGATGGCCAACAGGCACATGAAAAAATGCTCAACATCACTCATCATCAGGGAAAACAAATCAACACTACAATGAGCTATCGCCTCACACCTGTCAGAATGGCTCAAATTAACAACACAAGAAACAACAGGTGCTGGTGAGAATATGGAGAAAGGGGAACTCTCTTGCATTGTGGGTAGGACCGGAAACTGGTACAGACACTCTAGTATGGGGGTTCCTCAAAAAATTAAAAATAGAACTACCCTACAATCTAGCAATTGCACTACTAGGTATTTACCCAAAGAATACACAAATACTAATTCAAAGGGATACATGCACCCCAATGTTTATAGCAGCATTATCTACAATAGCCAAATTATGGAAACATCCAAGTGTCCATCAATTGATGAATGGATAAAGAAGATGTGGTACATTTATGCAATGGAATATTATGCAACCATAAAAAGAATGAACTCTCGCCATTTGCAACAACATGGATGGAGCTAGAGAGTATTATGCTAAGCAAAATAAGTCAGTCAAAGAAAGACAAATGCCATACGATTTTACTCATATGTGGAATTTAAGAAACAAAACAAACAAACAAAGGGGGAAAAATAGAGTGAAAGGAAAACCAAGAAACAGACCCTTAACTATAGAGAACAAACTGAGGGTTACCAGAGGGGAGGTGGGGGGATGGGTTAAATAGATGATGGGGATTAAGAAGGGCACTTTTGTGATGAGCACTGGGTGTTGTATGGAAGTGATAAATCACTATATTGCATACCTGAAACTAATATTACACTGTATATTAACTAATTGAAATTTAAATAAAACCTTACAAAAAATACAACTCCAATTTTTTCTTCAATTATTCTTAGGTATTTAACTTGTGCGTATTTAAACAGTTACTGTATAATGCCTAGATCATACAGAAGTCAGTAACTTCATTAAGGTTATATTAAGTTACAAGGCAATGAACTGAAGTCAAATAACATTGGGTAAACTTAATACAAATAAAACAAATTCTAAAATCACGAAGTGTTGAAGAACCTTACAGATCATAAGGGTCACTGATTAGATACAATCATCAAGTCTAAATACCACATTCTATACGTCACAAAGGTTGCAAAGATGATGCACCCCAAGCAATGCACCTATCTCTTATCTGGTAGGACAGGTGTAGGAAGAGTTCATTGCATAAGAACCCAAAGACTCCCTTGTAGACTGTGAAGGCAGAAATACCTGTCTCATTCCCCAGTGTATATCCGATACCATTCAATGTTTGACACATAGCAGGTGCCAAGAAATATTCATGAAATCAAAATTGCAATGCCTCCCAGCCCCCAGCATTCCACTCCCTACACCAGCCCCTTGATTTGGTTTTCTCCATAGCACTTCTTCCCATTTCACATACAATATAGTTCATTTATTTACTTGTCTGTCTCTTCTCAGGTAGAAGGTGAGATCCACATATGTTATATTCATACTGTATACCTAGCACCTAGGACAGTGCCTGGTACCTCATAGGTACCAATAACTATCTATCGAATGAATGAACTTTTCATTATTTTGCTGCATATTCTATTAGGTAAAGATTACTATGTCTATTTTACAGACAAGAAATGAAATGCAGTGAAGTTAACTGGCCCAAAATGATATAACCACTCAGTATTAAATTTGCTATTTGAAGTTAGCTGTCTCCCCATGAAGGATGTTCTCTTAAAGTAGATGTCATTTGAGCTTAAAAATGGGTAGTACTGGAATTGTTTTCATAACTTACGTGGTTTCTTTTTAACAATTACATTCTGTTCTGCAGCTATAACCTCCACGTTTACAGTATTCTGACCCCTACAATAACAGGGAGGGAACATTCATCAGCCATTTTGCTATAGTTTCTCTGTTTATTTGTCAGTTCACCCTTTAGTGGTTTCTTCAAGAAGGGTTTGGGAGAACCAGCCTCTAAGTAGTACACATTCAAAAATGTTTTTTTGTTTCTTCTCTACTTAAACCAAACAAGTGTGGTTATCATAAATTTCTTGGTTGTGCCTTAGTTCCCTTGAGGACTTTGGAGGTATTTCCCTTCTCTCTTCTAGTGTTGGAAATAGGATAAAAAAATTTTTTCCTAAGCCTGTGACTCACCTTCAGAACTATCAACATTTGCCAATCTTGTTTTTATCTACCTCCCTTTACATTTTTTGCAAGCCCCATATATCATGTAATTTTTTCCTGTAAATATTTTAGTGTACATCTCTAACTATATGTATTTCTAACTAGTAAGCCCTTTTTAAAAACATAACATTCATGCCATTATCATAGCACAAAGAAACCAATAATTCCTTAATATCATGTATTATCTAATTCATATTGAAAAGGTACCTGATTGTCCCAAAGAGGTCTTTTAACAGTTGGTATGCCAACTTCCACTTTAATCAGATAATTCTAGATGTTGTGTTGAGAACAGACTGCCAAAAGTAGAAATGGGGAGACCAATAAGGAGCCTATCACAAAGGCCAGGTGAGAAATGGTTTGGACTGGACCAGAGTGGTAGCCTTGGAAGTAGTGACAAATTACAGCATTCTAAATATGTTCTGAAGTTAGAATCAACAGATTTGCTAATAGATTGGAGCTAGGGTGTAAGAGAAAGAAAGCCACCAAAGATGACTCAAGATTTTGGCATGAGCTACTGTAAGGATGGTTATCTTTAACTGAGATGAAAAAGACTGCGTAAGAAGCAGGTATACAAGTTCAGTTTGGGATATGTTAAGCATGAGAAGCTTATTAGTTACACAAAAGGAGAAGTCAGATAGGGGCTAACTATACTAGACTAAAGTTTAGGAGAGTTGTCTGAACCAAAGATATAAATTTGGTAGTCATAAGCATAGAGATTATATTTAAAGCCATAGGATTAGGTGAAATCACCAAAAGAATGAATGTGGATTTAGATAGAAAAGAGAAGAGGTCCAATGACATAGATCTGGTGTACTCCAATGTTCACAGTTTGCCGACATGACAAGGAAACAGCAAATGGGATTGACAAGGAGGGACCAGTAAAATAGGAGAAAAATCAATATAGTATGGTGATCTGGAAACCGAATGAAGTATTTTAAAGAAAAGTTAATAACAACTACATCAAATATTGCTATATCAAGTAACGTAAGGATGGAGAATTGTCTATTCTATTTAACACTGGAGGTCACTGATGATGACCTTGACAAAAGCAGTTACAGATTAGTGAGGCAAAATCCTTCTCTAATAGATTCAAGAGAGAATGGGCAGAGATACTGAGGATGGCAGATAGAGACAACTATTAGGGGGCATTTTTATTAAAGGAGAAGAGAGAAATGTGGGAAGTACTGAAAGGCGAAGCAAAGCCAAGAGAAGAATGATTTAATTAATTAAACAATTAATCGTGAGAAATAACAGCATGCATGTAATCCAATGAAATGGTTCAGCAGAAAGGTAAATTGTTGGAGTTAATGTAGAGCATGAAATCAGCCATAATACCTGGCTTGCTAAAATGTAACACAGAGGCCTCCGGGGGCAATGGAAGGTTTCAGAGAACGGCGCAGGCCTTTGAAAAATGCTGAGGACTGCGTGACCACTCTGCCATTGGAATGCCGTGGGGAGTTGCTTTCCAGAAGCTTTTTTAGCCCCAACAGCCACCCTGTGATCTAAAGGATGTCTGCATTGTCCCTTAGATCACCATGTTTAGCAGAACTTGTAAAACACGCAGATGAGCATTTTGTATCTTTCCCGTAAACAGATCCTCCTAGTTCCAGTAAGACCCCTTGTCACACATCATGAGCTTGAGAAACAGTGATAAGGATTTGTGATTATCCTGAAGGACCAATAAAAGCAGGAGCAAAGAAGAGCAAAAGGTCTTCGTCTCTGAGCATTGACCCCCTTGCCTTCTCCTCTCTTTCACAGTAAGTCTGGAGTAATCTTTCAACCATCAGTACAGGGATTGCTGGCCATTTCCGGCAACAATTCATGATGAGGGAAGAAGGGAAATTGTTGGATGTGTGTCCTTGAATAGGAAGAGGAACTAGATCTAGATCACAAATGAAACGTTTGGCCTTACGTGGGAGCATAGAGCGTTCATCCAGGATGTGCAAGTTTAGGTCCTATGAGAAGCAGATGCAGGGATAAAATTAGATGTGCAAGAGATTTATTGGGAAGAAACGCTTGTGAAGAATAAAAGAGAAAGGTGGGAAGGTAGGTAAGAAGAGCCTTCAGACCATGATGCGAGTCTGAGACCTGTGAAAGAGAAGAAGAAATAAAAGATTTGGGCAGTTCCCGGAAAGGTTAAAAATGGAGTTATCCTATGGACCAACAATTCCACTCCTAAGAATACACCTGAGAGAAATGGAAGCAAATGTCCTCACAAAAACTTCCATACAAATGTTCACAGCACTATTATTCATAATAGGCAAAAAGTGGAAACAACTCAAGTATCTATCAACTGATGGAGGGATACGTAAAATGTGGTATATCCATTTAATGGAATGTTATTCAGCACTAAAAAGGAAGTAATGATAAATGCTATAATACGGATGGTCTTGAAAACATGCTAAGTGAAAGAAGCCAGTCACAGAACACCACATATTACAAGACTGTGTTTATATGAATTATCCAGAAGGAGCAAATCTATAGAGGCAGAAAGTAAATTCGTAACCACAAGGCTGTAGGGGATGGGCAGTTTGAACAGTGAAGGCTAAAGGGTGTGTTTCCTTTTTGGATAATGAACATGTTCTAAAATTGACTGTGATGGTAGTTGCATAATTCTGTAACTATAATAGAAACGACAACACTGTAAATAGGTGAAGTGTATGGTATGTGAATTATATCTCCATAAAGCTTTAAAAAATAAAGAAAAAAAAGAGGATTGGGTAGGAAGAGACTCAGACTGCAGTGCTACACAGAAAGTCTTGAATGGGTCAACAGGAAGTGTTTGAGAAGAGATTCCCCGTCAGAGGAATCACATGTGGGGCAAAAACGACATGACTCTAGTACTCTCGCCATTCTCAGTCATTGGCTGGGAGAAGCCCAAGAAGGGCAGTAGAAGTGTGTGGGAAGGAACGCCTGGGTGGCTCGGTGGGTTAAGCATATGCCTTCAGCTCAAGTCATGGTCCTAGGGTCCTGGGATCGAGTCCCACATTGGGCTCCCTGCTCAGCGGGGAGCCTGCTTCTCCCTCTGCCCCCCCCCCCACAACAACAACTCGTGCTCTCTTGCCTTCACGCGCTAGGCTGTCAGCCAGCTACACACTTCACAGCAATTTCCCTTGAGCAGGTTCCCTCTGGCATGGCTGCCAGAGAGTAAAGGAAGTCAGGTTATAGGGCTACCATACTGACAGCTGAGTCTTCTATTTACTATTTGATTCTCTTTTTCTTCTATGCATAGGAAATGAGGTCATCAACTGACAGTGAATCTGGGTGGGAGGGGGTGGAGATGTTGGGCTTTGAAGATAAAAATGAAGTCATCTAGAAGAGCAGGAGGTTGAGAGGACCAAGGAAATGTAGTTTGATAACCAGGCGGTGTTAGGGGCCTGCCTGACATCAAGAAATTGAAGTGAGACTCAGAAACGTGGGGTTTTCTCCACCCACATTCAGCTGCACAAGTCAAAGCTCAGGATGGAGAAAGTTCAATTAAAGCAGGGCTGGAGTTTTCCAAGGTGAGTAAGAGGAAGTGAAAACAGGGCAGAGAAGTTGAGGGTGTGTGCAAATAACTGACTATAATAGTCGATCATGGAATTTTAACTGGGTAAGCAAGGAAGTGAAGATATGAGGTAGGTGAGGGCAACAGAAAAGTATTAATGGCTTGTCCAGTAGGGGACTGTTGAAGGATTCTTAGTGTTAGGATCCTTGAAGGAGGGACCTAGATACAGAGGAGGTGGAACTACAGAAGGTAATAGGGTTGCAGGGAAGCTTCTGCTGCCAGCTTGCCTACCCTACTCCTATTCATCCAAACACGTTTTTACCTTTCAAATCAAGGTGTGCCTCATGCTTTGGAGAACTATCTTCTGCTGACGTGGTCTGAGTTCTGCAGCCATGAGGATTCTTCTCTCACACAGCCCTTCCTCAAACTTTGTGGTACATGATTATAGGTTATCTCCTAAATTTATTGAAAATGGCATTTACATTTCTGCTTCTCATCCTCCTTGCTGCGTTTGGGTAATTACCAAGGCCAAGAGGAAACTGCTGTCTTTTGACTCTGATTCAACTGATCTGGAAAGAAGCCCAAGCATTGGTGTTTTTAAAAAGTTTCTCAGTTGAGGGGCGCCTGGGTGGTTCAGTCGGCTAAGCATCTGACTTTGGCTCAGGTCATGATCTCAGGGTCCTGGGATCAAGCCCTGTGTCAGGCTCCCTGCTCAGCGGGAAGTCTGCTTCACCCTCTCCCTCTGCTCCTCCCCCCATTCATTTGTACTCTCTCTCTCCTCTCTCTCTCTCTCTCTCTCTCTCTCTCCCTCTCAAATAAATAAATAACATCTTTTTTTTAAAAAGTTTCCCAGTTTATCCCAATGGAGAGCTACAGTTGAAACACAACTGTATATGATGCGGATAAACTCATTCTCAAATTAAGGTAAAATGCATAATATTGGACTAGAATTAATAAACTGCCCTCACCACCTCTTACCTATAAGATATAGGAATCCAGCAGGCACTGGATATTTAATTTCTGGGGTCTTGCATAGCCAGCTGTACCCCAATCATTTCTTCCCTGGTGGAGATCTATAGCAGTTCTCGAAGGCTTGAGGACTCAGATAGAGGCCACCAGTTTACTTAAAGAGAGCCACCCAGCACAGACCATTCTTCCCCACAACCTACTCCAACAAAGCCCTCCATCCCTCTTCACCTTTCAGCACCTTGCCTGCCTCAGCACAAGAATCCCCAGCCTACTACACTGGTCCAGGTCCATAAGGCAAAAATTAGGAGTTAGAAGAGGAGCCACAAAATAATTGAAAGTATCAAGAAAGAAGCAGAAACTTCCATGGAATCATTGACTGAATTTAAAAATAGAGCAAAAGCATTCTTACCTTCATTTATCTCCCAGGCATGAGGGATGAACTGTCCTACATGGAACTCTAATGCACCAATGCCAATACCAGCAAATTAACACTATGTTAAGAGTATGACTCTTAATATTGACATGGCCCTTAAATTAAGTCTAGATGCAGTTACTTAGATTTCTTCACATGTTTGAAATACTTAATATTTAATCCTCAGGGAGCTAAACAACTTGACTACTGAAGAAATAACACTGTCATACCCTGCTTGGCCCAGAGCTTTCTAGACAGACCATTAGCAAAGAGGGCAAGGGATTAATATCAGCCTCATTGGATGGTGTGTGTGTGTATAACTGTGTGTGTGTGGGGGGGGGGATTTTGTGTTTGTTAAAAAGAGGCATAAGTTTTAGGCTAAGAACTATTACTCTGCAAGGGCATCTGTCCTCACCATTCCAACATAGTGGTAAGCCCATTTATAAAATGTTGAGCATCTGAAGGCCGCTATTTCTTGAATAAACAATTTGACATTTGTTTGTGTCATCAATTAAAAATGACTAGAAAATAGTGACAATTTTTTTCACCTTGCAATCTCTAATATGTCATATTAATTTCAACCCAACACAACTTGTAGAATACCAAAAGATGGACTGTCACAGTGATTTGTTTGCCAAGTTGCTCCCTGAAAGAGATTATGTGGTAATTATTTCACAGTTAAAGTAATAAAGAACCTAAATACTCTCCCAAGAAATACTTATTGAATTGACTCAAGACACAGGAAGGCCAAACGGCATGTCCAAATTCTCTTATCCCACTCCCATGAGGGAGGACGAAAAAGAAAGTCACTCTGTTAGGTTAATGATGATAATGCATACAACTTTGATGTTCAATGATCAATGATGTAAACATAAAATAATTTTTAATATAATTTTATCCTTTATTTTTTAGGACATCAGATGATTAAATTAGCCAACGCCTTGGGTGCAGATGGGTTGAATGCCTTGAGTAAATATCCAAATACCCACTAAGAAATTTGAATGTGTTTAGAACAGCAAGAATCTTTAAAATTAGCCTACTGAAAAATAAAGGTATTTATAAACATCTGTTTATCTTGGAAAGAACAGTCTTAGGTATATTTGTGTACTATATGAAATTTCTACAGAGAAAATCATGATACCAGAGAGACTTATGCATTTGATTGACAAAACTGAAAATGTTACTTATCTAGATAAAAGATTATCTTAACATCAATTTTAATATCAGGCTTCAAGCCTCAATACACTCCTTACAGGGAGAGGCTCTCCAACCTGAGTATTTTAGTCAAAACCACAGTGTCTCTAGTTTTACTTTTCTTTCTCCCTTCATTAATATCATTAACAAACTTTCATCCTTTTTTTTGTTTTTTTTCTGTGATTTAATTTAGGCAATTTGGGGAGATTACTTTCTTTGGGACTTTTTAAAAAAGTGACATTTCTCAAACTTGCTTCACTTTTTGAACTCAGGAAAGGCTTTCCCACTTCCTTTTCTATCATAGCTTGAGCCTCAAAAGTCTTACTACTTGCAACGGGACCAGACCAGCAGCATCAGAAAAACTTGGGAGCTTGTTAGAAAAACAGGAACTTGGGCTCCACCCCAGAGGTACTGCATCAGGCTCTGCATTTTAACAAAATCTGGTGTTTATTTTTATGCACATTGCAGTGTGAGAAACACTTCATTAAGTTAAAATATATATTACCTCCCATAAAGACTTTTTCCAATAAGAGAACCACTGTAGAAAAATTCAAAGTTTAAAATTACTTACGAGGTTGGGGTACAAATTGGTAGGATCTTTTCACCAATTTGGTAATAGCATTAGGAATGTTAAAATGGGGGCACCTGGGTGGCATAGCGGTTAAGCGTCTGCCTTCGGCTTAGGGTGTGATCCTGATGATCTGGGATCGAGCCCCACATCAGGCTCTTCTGCTATGAGCCTGCTTCTTCCTCTCCCACTCCCCCTGCTTGTGTTCCCTCTCTCGCTGGCTGTCTCTATCTCTGTCGAATAAATAAATAAAATCTTAAAAAAAAAAAAAAAAGGAATGTTAAAATGGTTATACTCTCAGACCTTTGGAAATGTAGCCTAAAGAAAGATCCAATGAAATGGCAAACACTTTATGTACAGAGATGCTCCTTGTAGCCTTATCTAAAATAGCAAAAAATTGTAAACACGCTAAATATTCAATGACAGAAAAAGTGTGAGTAAATTGTGCCAATGTACCAGGTAGACTTTTATTCAATCTTTTTATTCAAAAACCAAAACTATGTTCATTACAATATATAACATGAACTGAAAATGGTGGAGTAGAGAATCCAGGGCTCTGTTGCTCTGCAAAAGTTACTACGGAACTGGCTAAAACAGTCAGAATCAACTTTTGCACAGCTCTGTGCTGTGCTCAAAAGCTTACCACAACCAGAAGACCTCGTAAAGAAAGAAGCTGTTGCTTTATTGCTAAGAGAGCACTGCAGTGTTTTAAATTGCCCACCTCCCATCCCCCATGCCTCAGATTAACAGCGATAAATAACGGAGGTTAAGTAGGAAACTGAGAGAGCATCCCATGGTAGGATAGATGTGCACTTACTGATCAGCAGCCACTGTGGACAGGATGAAATCCTGCCTACTCCCCCACACCCTTCTCCCATATAAAGAGAAAGTATTGGGGTGCCTGGGTGACTCAGTAGGTTAAGCATCTGCCTTCAGCTCGGGTCATGATCCCAGGGTCCCGGGATGGAGCCCTGTTCAGCAGGGAGTCTGCTTCTCCCTCTCTCTCTGCTGTTCCCCCTGCTGTGCTCTCTCTCTGGCTCTTGCTCTCAAATAAATAAATAAATAAAATCTTGGAAAGGAAAGGAAAGGAAAGGAAAGGAAAGGAAAGGAAAGGAAA
>NW_024426008.1:23200166-23213796 GCF_017311325.1 Ursus maritimus | reverse complement strand
GAAAAGAAAAGAAAAGAAAAGAAAAGAAAAGAAAAGAAAAGAAAAGGAAAAAGATAGAAAAAACATTAAGCTTTGAGCATCTGAAACTAAAAATCAGTAACAGAAAGTTATCTGGAAACCCACTGACAACTTGGAAATTAACCAACACAATCTTAAGTACATTTATGGATCAAACAAACAAACAAACAAAAAATCACAAGGAAATTAGAAAAATGCTCTAATGACTGAAAATGAAAACACAACATATCAAAATTTTTAGGGCACAGCTAATGCAGTAATTAGAGGGAAATTTGTATCATCAATTGATTATATTAGAAAAAAAGAAAGGTCTCAAATCAATAATAGAAGCTTTGGCTTCATGAAAACAGAAAAATAATGTCAAAATAAAACCAAAGCAAAAAGAAGATGAGAAATAATAAAGATAAGACTAGCAAACAGTGATATTAAAAACAGAAAAATAGGGCTTCCTGTTGCTCAGTCAGTTAAGCATCTGCCTTCGGTTCGGGTCATGATCCCAGGGTCCTGGAATCAAGCCCTGAGTTGGGTTCCCTGCTTAGCGGGGACCCTGCTTCTCCCTCTCCTCCCTGTCCATGCTCTCTCTCACTATCTCTGTCTCTCTCTCTCTCTCAAATAAATAAATAAAATCTTAAGAAAAAAACAAAAAGAGTAGAGAAAGTCAATAAAAACAAAAGCTGGTTATTTTTTTTTTAAGACTTTATTTATTTATTTGACAGAGATAGAGACAGCCAGTGAGAGAGGGAACACAAGCAGGGGGAGTGGGAGAGGAAGAAGCAGGCTCATAGTGGAGGAGCCTGATGTGGGGCTCAATCCCATAATGCCGGGATCACGCCCTGAGCCGAAGGCAGACGCTTAACGACTGCGCCACCTAGGCGCCCCAAGCTGGTTATTTTAAAAGATCAACAAAACCGATAAACTTTAGACAGACTTATAAAAAAAGAGAAAATAGAAGACAAAAACTGCCAAAACTTTTATAAGAAAAGGGGCATCACTGCACATCATATAGTTAAAGGGACATTAAGAGAATATAATGAGCAGCACAACACCAGTACTTTTGATAACTTAGATGAAACAGAAAAACTCCTTGAAAGACACTGCCAAAATTCATTTAAGAAGGAGTAGGTAGGGACACCTGGCTGGCTCAGAAGGTAGAGCATGTAACTTTTGATCATGGGGTTGTAAGTTTGAGCCCCACATTGGGTGCAGAAATTACTTAAAAATAAAATCTTTAAAAAAAAAAAAGAATAGATAAAATGAATAGCCCAGTGTCTATACAATAAGTGTAATTTGGAGTTTAAAAAATCTTTCCATGTCCTTCGGGTGGCTCAGTTGGTTAAGCATCTGCCTTCGGCTCAGGTCATGATCCCAGGGTCCTGGGATCCAGCTTTGAGTCAGGCTCGCTGCTCAGCAGGGAGCCTGCTTCTCCCTCTCCGTCTGCCTACCACTCCATATGCTTGTGCTCTCTCTCTGTCAAATAAATAAATAAAATCTAAAAAAAAAAATCATTCCATAAAGAAAAACAAACAAAAATATAAGTGGCCATGAGGATGATAGTCTGCAACCCTCATGCAGGTTGTGAGTGCCAGAAGAAGAAATACAAACCTCATTTTCCAAGCAGCGTGGTTATGGGTTTCAACCTCTCTGGCAACTCCCTCAAGGAACTGCACAAAGGTTCCTCTTTGTTCCATCCTACTCATAGAGCATTCCCAGGGCTGGGGCTACTTCCCGGTAACTTATGCTGAAAGCATTTAAAGGCAAAGGTATGAAACACAGCAGCCTGGAGCAAGGAACCAGGCTTGAGACAAGAAAGAGACAGACTAGAATGGAAGGGATTGGGAAAGGAGATACATGGGGGAACAGGGAATTTAAAAACTCCCATGTATACCAGGGAATCAAGAAGGCCATGAGCATACCCAGAGCAGCACACACGCTCAGAAAAAAACCCAACAATACCCAATGCTTTCACCTCTAGCTGGCCTGCAAATTCTGTGCAAGCAAAAAGCAAAGGCTAAGGCAAAGTTCTGGCAAGGCACTGAAGGAGTGCCCTAACAAAGAACCAACCTACAAAGACTAGAAGAGGGTTCTTTTCCTCTTTTTTTATTTTTGTTGTCCTAGGGACTTAGAGTAACTGCCAAAACACGAGATATAGAACACAGACTTCAGTAGCCACAAATGACAAAGAATACACTTCCAAACATGGTTTAGGAAAGTCACTTAACAGGCAAACAACAACCCACAACAAGGAACAACAACAGATCCTGGGGAGAGGGTAGAAACATATTTCCATAGTTGCTGCATTATAGTATTCAAAATATTCCAGTTTCAACAAAAAATTATGAGGCATTAAAGAAATAAGTAAGTAGGGCCCCTTCAAGGAAGCAAAGAAATTAATAAAAACTGTCTCCATGAGGAAGTTCAGGACTTACTAAACAAAGACTTTAAATCGACATTTTAATATGCCCAAAAAGTTAAAGTAAACCAGGAGAATAATTTCTCACCCAACAGAGACTATCAATAAAGAGACAGAAACTATAAAAAGGAACTAACTTAGTTTGGACCGCTAAAACAAAGTACCATAGAGTGGGTGACTTATAAACAAAAACTTTATTTCTCACAGTTCTGGACATTGGAAGCCCAAGATAAAGATGCCAATACGGTCAGGTTCTGGTGAGAAATCTCTTCCAGGTTGCAGACTGCCAACTTCTCATTGTATCCTCAACATAATGGAAAGAGAGTGAGCTAATTATCTAGCACCTTCTAATAAGAGCACTAATCCCCATCCATGGGGCTCCATCCCCATGACCTAATTACCTACCAAAAGCCCTTTATTTTTATTAAAGATTTTATTTATTTATTTATTTGAGAGAGAGAGAGAGATAGCAGGAACAGAAGGGAAAGGGGCTCAATCCCAGGACCCTGAGATCATGACCTGGAGCCAAAGGTAGACACTTAACCGACTGAGCCACCCAGGTACCCCAAGGCTCACCTTTAAATATTATCACATAGGGGGTTAGATTTCAACATATAAGTTTGGGGAAAACACAAACATTCAATCCATAGCAGAAATAGAAATGCTATAGCTAAACATTGTAACAATTGGAAGGAAAAATTCCTAGAGGGGTTTAACAGCATACTTGAACTGGCAAAAAAATTAATGAATCTGAATAGGTTATTTGAAGTTATCTAGTCTTAGGAGCAGAAAGAGAAAAGAATGAAGAACAGAGCCTAAGGGACCTTGGGGACACCATCAAGTATATTAATATACACATAATAGGAGTCCTGGAATGAGAGGAGGAGAGAAAGGTGCAGAAAGAATATTTGAAGAAATAATAGCTGTAAAGCCCCCAAATTCAATGAAAGATACAAATCCACACATCCAAGAAGCTCAGAGATTCCAAGCAGGATAAATTAAAAGAGATTCATACATAGACACATAAAAGTCAAATTGTCAAAAGCCAGAATAAAGGGGGAATCTTGAAAGCAGCAAGAAGGAAGGAACTCATCATGTACAAGTGACCCATAATACGGTTAACAGCTGATTTCCAGTCACAAACATGGAGCCATGAGGCAGTGGGGGCGGGTGTGTGTGTGTGACATATTTAAAGGGCTGAAAGAAAAAACAGTCCACCAAGAAGTCTATATCTAAAAAACTCTTTTTCAAAAATCAAAGAGAAACAGCAAGTTTCTAGTCCAGCATGTAAGGAGCTTGGACGTTATCACCCCATCCCAACAACAAGTAAAGAGTTGAACAAACAAACAAAAAAATCAATAACTCTTCTTTGATCCATCACAGAAGTGAGGTCACAGGGCAAACTGCCACCCAAAACATGGAAGACACAGGCAGATACAGAGAATCAAAACTTAACTAGAACAGAAACTCTCAAGCTGAAATCTTCAAAGGAACCAGTGCCAGGGAAGGAAAAACCTAAACTGTAACTGACTTGGTTCTCAAGTGAATATTGGAGAAAAATCCCCTTTAGTTTCTGGCAGGAGGAGGGGAAAGGTAACCATTTTGAAGTATGGCACAACATTCTATTTTTCTTAATAAGACTTGTCTCAAGAGAAACTATTTTACCAAAGCCTAAGCTATTGGGGTTTTATCAAGGCCTGAGCGACCTGGAGGCAGGGAAATATGCAACTCCAGCCTATTGTAGCCTTTCACATGGGAAAAGGGAAATAACCAATTTTAGCCCTTTCTAGCCATCCTGTCCTACCTAATGGGGTGTGAGAGGGAGACTGAGAAGTATTTGTGAAGTTCACAGTCCACTGGCACAGACTCACTAAAAAACTAAGACCCACCACCACATCATGAAATGCCTATTTACCAAATATCCTTTTATCCATTACATTGTGTCTGGCTTTGAACAAAAAAAATGCAAGCCATATTAAAAGGGAAAAAACATGGGGTGCCTGGGTGGCTCAGTAGTTAAGCGTCTGCCTTCAGCTCAGGTCATGATCCCAGGGTCCTGGGATCGAGCCCCGCATCAGGTTCCCTGCTTGATAAGAAGCCTGCTTCTCCCTCTCCCTCTGCCCCTGCTTGTGTTCCCTCTCTCACTCTCTCTCTCTCTCTCTCTCTGTCAAATAAATAAATAAAATCTTTTTTAAAAATTAAAAAAAAATGAAAGGGAAAAAACAGTTTGAGGAGATACAGCAAGCATCAGAACCAAATATAGATATGGTAGGGATGTTGACATTACCAGATGAGGAATTTAAAATAACTATGATTAATATACTAAGAACGCTAATGGATAAAATAGACAGCATGCAAGAACAGATGGGCAATGTAAACAGAAAGAAGGAAATTCTAAGAACGAATCAAAAAGAAATGCTAGAAATAAAAAACAATGTAACAGAAATGAAAAATGCTTTTGATAGGCTCAGTAGTAGACTGGACATAGCTGAGGAAGAATCTCTGAGCTTGAGGCTATATCAATAGAAACTTCCCAAATGGAAAAGCAGAGATAAAAAAAAGACTGGGGTAAAAAAATGAAAAAAAGAAAAAAGAAGAAAGAAAGAAAGAAAGAAAGAAAGAAAGAAAGAAAGAAAGAAAGAAAGAAAGAAAGAAAGAAAATAGAATATCCAATAACTGTGGAACAATTATAAAAGGTGTATATGTGAAATGAAACACCAGAAAGAGAAGAAAGAGAAAGAAACAGAAGAAATATTTGAAACAATAATGGTTGAGAATTTCCCCCAAGTTCATCTCAGATACAAAACCACATATCCAGGAAGTTCAGAGAACACCAAGCAGGATAAATGCCAAACCAAAAAAACTTAACAAAAGAACCCTACACCTAGGCATACCATATTCAAATTGAAAAAAAATCAAAGATAAAGAAAAAAATCTTGAAAGAAGCTAGAAGAAAAAAAATATCTCATGTATAGAGAAGCAAAATTACGAATTACATCTGATTCTCCAAAGAAACCACTGAAGTAAGAAGAGAGGAAAGTGAAACATTCAAAGCGTTGAGAGAGAAAAAAATATCAGCCAAGAATTTGGTACCCTGTGAAATTATCCTTCAAGAGTGAAGGAAAAATAGAAACTTTTGCACACAAAAAATTTAGGGAATTTGTCACCAGTAGATCTGTCTTGTAAGAAATGTTAAAAGTTCTTCAGAGAGAAGAAAATGATATAGGTCAGAAACTTGGATCTACTTAAAGAAAGGAAGAGCATTGGAGAAGGAATAAATGAAAATAAAATTAAAACATTTATTTTTTATCTTAATTGATCTAATGGATAACAATTTGTTCAAAATAATAACAGCAATGTATTTGAATATATATGTCCATATATATAATATAAAGCATATAATATTATGTATATCCTTGTATATGCTTATGTATAAGTGAAACAAATGATAGCAATGACTAGAGGAAGGAATTGGGAATATTTTGTTATTGTAAAGTACTTGTTCTGGGCATGAAGAAGTACAATGTTATTTATTTCTTAAAGATTTTATTTATTTGAGAGAGAGTGTGTGTACGAGTGGGGGGAGGGGCAGAGGGACAAGTGGACTCCCCACTGAACTCAGTGCCCGACATGGGGCCCAACATGGGGCTCAACAAGGGGCTCCACCAGGGGCTCGATGCCAGGACCCAGAGATGATGACCTGAGCTGAAATCAGATGATTAACCTACTGAGCCACCCAGATGCCCCAAAGTACAATGTTATTTGAAAGTAGACTTGGATTAGTTGTAAACATATATTGCAAACTCAAGGAGAAATCACAAAACAAAGTAAAAAAAAAAAAAGTATGACTTATATGCTAAGAAAGAGGAGAAAATGGACTTACAATAAATGTGCAATTAAAACCAAAAATGGCAGAAAAAGAGTGGAAGACAAAAATAGGAACAAAGAACAAGGGCAATGAATAGAAAACAGTACCAATATTGTAGATATTAAACTATACCAATAATCTCTTTAAACATCAATGGTCTAAATACACTAATTAAAAGTGAAGGACATATTAAGATGTCCAGATAAACAAAGACTGAGGGAGTTTGTCACTAGTACACCTGCCCTACAAGAAATGATAAGGGGATTTCTCTAGGCTAAAATGAAAGGACACTAGACAGCAACTTGAAGCCATACAAAGAAATAAAGAACAATGGTAATGGTAGCTACATAAGTACATGTAAAGACCAGTAGTATTGTATATTTGGTTTGTACCTCTTCTTTCTTTCTGTATGATTTATATGATAAGTGCATAAAGCAATAATTATAATGCTATGTTAATGGGCACTCAATAGATAAAGATGTGATTGTAACAATAACAACATAAAGAGGAAAGGGATAAAGTAGTAAAGAAACACAGTTTGTGTACATTCTTGAAACTAACTTGATAATAAATTCAAACTTTATCATATAAGTTTATAAACTTATAAAGAAGTTAAAAGTTAAGATGTCAATTGCCATCCCCAGGGTAACCACTAAGGGAAAAAAATAAAAATTATACAAAAAAACAAATGAAAATGGCATAAAACAATAAAATAGAAAAAATATAAACAAAGAAATGGCAGTAATGGAATAATTGAGGAACGAAAAGGTATAAGACATACAGAAAACAAATAGCAAAATAGCAGAAGTAAGTATTTCCTTATCAGTAAGTATTTCCTTATCAGTAAGTATTTTAAATATAAATGCATCAAACTCTCCAAATAAAAAGCAGATATTGGCAGAATGAATTTTAAAAATGATCCAACTATATATTATCTAAAAGGGACTAACTTTCTATCCAAAGACATAAACAGGTTGAAAGTAAAAGATTGGAAAAATATAATTCTATGCAAATAGTAACCAAAACACAACTGGGATGGCTATACCAGTATGAGGCAAAATGAACTTTAAGTCAAAAATTATTACAAGAGACAAGGAAGGACATTATAACCACAATCAATCCAGTAAGGAGTTGTAAAAATTATAAATTACATACACCTACAAAGAGCTCCAAAACTGACAGAACTGAAAGAAGAAATACACACAGTTCTACAATAATAGCTGGAGACCCAACAGTCCATGCTCAATAAAGGATAGACAAATAGACAGAAGACCAATAGGGAAATAAAGGACTTGAAAAACACTACACATCAACTAGACCAAACAGACATAGGTAGAACATTCTATGCAACAACAGAATACACATTCTAATCAAGTGTATAGGGATCATTTTCCAGTTAGAGCATAAGTTAGATCACAAAACAAGTCTCAATAAATTTATAAAGATTGAAATCATCCAAAGTATCTTCTCTGACCACAGTGGAATGAAATTAGAAATCAGTAACAGAAGGAAAAATAGAAATTCACAAATATGTAGAAATTAAACAACACACTCTTAGACAACTTATGGGTCAGAGAAGAAATCATAAATAAAATTAGAAAATACTTTGAAGGCAATCAAAAGGTACAAACTTCCATTTATAAGATAAATAAGTGCTAGGGATGTTATACACAACATGATGAGTATAGTTAACACTGCCGTATGACATACAGGATGGTCATTAAGAGAGTAAATCCTTCAAGTTCTCATCACAAGGAGAAAATTTTTTTTTCCTTTTTTCTTTCTTTTCTTCTCATTGTATCTATATGATATTAACTGAACCTACTGTGGTAATCACTACAATATATGTAAATCAAAACATCATGATGGTGATACAGCTCAATTATTTCTCAATAAAACTGGAAAAAAATAATCATTTATTTAGCTCAAGAAAAAAGAGAAAATACTTTGAGATCAATGAAAATAAAAAAACAACATACCCAAACTTATAAGAACATAGCGAAAGCAGCACTCATCAGCGAATTTATAGTTGTAAATGCTTACATTTAAAAAGAAAAAAAAGAAAAGAAACGAGGAAATTAAGTTGGTGAACACCTAGTAAAGTTGAACCCTGCATATGTTTCACCAACCATTCCACTCTAGGTTTATGCCTTAAAAAAACACTTAAATATATTCTCTTACAGATGTGTACAAGAATGCTCACAGTAGCAGTATGTGCAATCTTAATTTAGAAATAATTTAAATGTCTATTGACTGACAGAAGAACAGATGATAAATTTTAGTATAAGCATACACAAAGGCATTCTACAGGTCCGGAAATGAATTGTACAGAGCTGAATGAATCATCATAATGATACAATTTAAATATTAAAACAGAAAACAATACTATATACATGGTTTTAATTTAATTTGTATACATATATAATGAAGTATAAAGCAATAAATAAAATTTGTAACCACTACTTCAAATTCAAAATGATGATTAACTCTGGTTGGGAGGTTGGAAAATGAGATCCAGAAAGATTACAGAATGGTTCTCTATTGAAATATTTTATTGTAAGTATATTGTATATTGATATTTAGGATATAATTCTCTCTCCCTCTCTCTCAATTTCTCTTCTTTTTGAAATCACTTCATGATAAAAATAAAATGTATAAATATTATATTCTAATAAAAAGAAGTTACCAGATCAATAATGTAACTTTATGCCTTAACAAAATAGGCAAAAAAAAAAAAAAAAAAAAAAAAAAAAAAAAAAGAGCAAGCTAAACTCAAAACTCCCAGAAGAATGGAAATAATAAATATTAGAACTGATAAAAATTAAATACAGAATAGAAACAATTGAAAGTATCAATAAAACCAAAAGTTGTTCTTTGAAAACATTGACAAAATTGACAAACATTCATCAAGACCCACCAAGAAAACAACTACTTGAAAGCACTGGTGCAAAGGCAGATGGAAATTGAAGGGAAATCTACAGGTGGAAATAGGTAATATCAATGGGAATTTCCTGGTTTTACAGCTCTTTGCCTGAGGTCAAGTCCCAGTCAGTGCCAAACTGGGCAGCCAATACTCCAATATAAAACATGCAGTCTTACAGGTTTAAAGAGTTAGGTGATATGGTTTTGGGCAAACGTGGCAGCTTGAAATGAAGAGATAAATCCCAGTAAAGACCATAGCAACTTTGCCCAAGGCCTCTTGCTGACCTCTGAGTTACACATGCACAGCACACATGCTAAACTAAGCTCAATGATTCAGAGTTTAACTGTTGCCCACTACAGGAAAGACAGACTTTGGAGTTTGAGTTCAGCCAAGGTAACTACCCAGTAAAAGTAAAAGAAAAATAAGAACTCTTCAAGGGGACATAACAGAATTTAAGTCTTTTCAATGTATTATCTACAATGCCCAGGGTAAATTCCAAATTACTAGACATACAAAGAAACAGGAAAATGCGACTGATCCCTCCCCCAAAAAATGGTAATTAATGGAGACCAACACCAAGATGACTTAGCCATAGGCATAAACAGTAAGACTGAAAGCAGCCATCATATGGAGCTAGAGGGTATTATACTAAACAAAATAAGTCAGTCAGAGAAAGACAAATACCATATGATTTCACTCGTATGTGGAATTTAAAAAACAAAAACAAGCAAAGGGGGAAAAATAAGAGAGAGAGAGAGAAATCAAGAAAAAGACTCTTCACTACAGAGAACAAACTAAGGGTCACCAGAGGGAAGATAGGTGAAAATAGGTGATGGGGATTAAGGAGGGCACTGTGATGAGCACCAGGTGATGTATGCCAGTGTTGAATCACTATATTGTACCTGAAACTAATATTACACTATACATTAACTAACTGGAATTAAAATAAAAAACATAAAAGAAAAATAAGGCAGCCATCATAATAATGCTCAAGGATGTGAAGGAAAATACTCTCATAATGAGTTAATGGATAGGATATCTCATGAAAAAAATAAAACTATGAAAAGGACCAAATTTTCTATTCTAGAAGTAAAATATTCTTTACTAGAATACTTTATCATTTCCTATTTTAGTAAAGTATTCCAGTGAAGTATTCTAGAAGTAAAACTACAGTATGTGAAAAAAATTAAATTTTCCTGAGTGGGCTTAAAAGCATATTGACAGTGACAGATGAAAGAGTCAGTGAACTTGAAGATAGATTAGTAGAAATTATCCAAACTGAAGAAGAGAAAACAAAAATTGGGGAAAAAAATAAAACCAGAGCCTCAGGGACCTGTGGGATGATGCCAAATATCTTACCATTTATCTAATTAAGTCTCACAAGGAGAAAAAAGAGTGGAGTACCAAAAAAAATATGTTTGATAAAATAATGGCTGAAATTTCCCCATATTTAGTAAAAACATAAACTTACATATTCAAGAATACCAATAAATTTCAAATAGGTTGAATATGAAGAAAATGACACCTGGGAACATCATAGTCCAATAGACCTCAAAAGATGAGCCATGGACCTCTAGAGATCTCTGAGATCTTTTTGTAGAGTCTTACAAGGTCAAATTTCTCAAAATAACATGGAGATAATATGCACCATTTTCACTGGTTGACATTTACACTAAGAAGGCAAAAGCAATAGCTGTCAAACTGTTGGCACCTTACTATGAATCAAGGCAGTGGTACCAAACTATAGTATAGTAACAGTCATTATCCTCTATACCACCAAAAACTCTGATTTAAAAGACAAACAAAAAAAGGGGGGCACCTGGGTGGCTCAGTTGGTTAAGCATCTGCCTTCGTCTTGGGTCATGATCTCCAGGTCCTGGGATTGAGCATCGAGTCGGGCTTCCTGCTCAAAGGCGAGTGTGCTTCTCTCCCTTTCTCCCCCACCCCCATCGCTCATTCTCTCTCTCTCAAATAAATAAATAAAATCTTTTTTTTTAAAAAAGAAAAAGCCGGTTTTATTTAAGAATGTTTTGATGAATCTGTAAAAATTATTAATTTTATCCAATCTTGACCCTTGAGCATTTATCTTTTTTAAATTAATAGACTTTCTTAGAGCAGTTTTAGGTTTACAGAAAAATTAAGCACATACTACAAAGAGTTCCCACATCCTCTCTCTTTTCCCTACTCAAAGTTGCCCTATTTTTAGCATCTTGCATTAACGTGATCCATTTGTTATAACTGATGAGCCAATATTGATACATTATTATTAACTAAAGTCCATAGTTTAGAGTTTGTTGTTTGAGGTGTAAAGTTCTGTGGGTTTTGTATGTCATATATCCACCATTGCAGTATCATAAAGAGTTCCAATGCCTAAAAATCCCTCATGCTCCACCTATTCATCCTTTCCCCTCTCCCTTAACTTCTTGGAAATAACTGATATTTTACTGTCTCCAAAGATTTGCTTTTTCCAGAATGCCATATAGTTGGAATCATCCAGGATGCAGCCTTTTTAGATTGACCTCTTTCACTTATCAATATGCATTTAATGTTCTTCCATGTCTTTTCATGGGTTGGTCATTTCTTTATATTGCTGAAAAATAAATATCCCATTATATTGACATAACTGTTTATCCGCTCACCCATTGAAGGACATCTTGGTTCCATCCAAGTTTTGGCAATTATGCACAGAGCTGCTATAAACATTCAAATGCAGGTTTTTGCATGGACATGATTTCAAATTACTTATAAATACCAAGGAGTGTGATTCCTGGATTGTATGCTAAGACTGTGTTTAGATTTATAACAAAATGCTGAATGTCCTACAGAGTGTTATAACATTTTGCATTCCTAGAAGCAATGAATGAATTCCTGTTGTTTCCAAACCTTGCCAACATTTGGTGATGTTAGCATTTTGGATTTCAGCCATTCTAATAGGTGTGTAGTGACATTTCATTATTTTAATTTGCATTTCCCTAATGACATGAGATTTTGAACACCTTTTCATATACTTATTTGCCATCTCTGTCTCTTCTTTGGTGAAGTGCTTCTGTTCAGATCTGGCACTCACTTTTTCATTGGATTGTTTAGATATATCTTTTTTTTTTTTTAGTTTGTTTGTTTATTTATTTATTTATTTATTTATTTATTTAAGTAATCTCTACGTCCAACGTGGGGGTCAAACTGAGACCAAGAGTCGCATGCTCTTCCAACTGAGCCAGCCAGGGGCCCCAGATATAGCTTTTTAATATTCTGTATGATGAAATCAGAAGTACACATAAAGCACTTCTGCTGAACACTGAAGTATGAAGGTTTTCTTGAGGAAAAACACTTGGGTAATTGAGTTGTGAGCTGAATCAGCCAATTTTTTCACCAGAGCATCATCTTTGCTTGAAAGAATGACTGATAAACAAACTATGGTAATTCAGAATTGGGTAATGGCAGACATTGTCTTGAAAAGAAAGTAAATAAGCCTGTCACTTTAAGAGGAAAAACTGACAATATAAATATAAAATTCAAGCTTTTGAGCAGAAATTAGAATTTTAGAACCCTTGTATCATCCAACATAGGCTTGACAGTTTTTCAATACTTTAAAACTTTTCTGCTAAGATTGGTAGTGATATTAAAGAATGTTATTTTTAAAATTTGTACAATGAAATCTGTCAACATTTGAAAGATCTACATAACCCAGTGAACCAATATTCTACATCAAAAGCCACTGCTAAGAAAATGAATAGGTAGGACATAGACAAGGAGAAAAGATCTGCAAATCATATATATATTATATAGATATATATCTATGTCTATAGACATATGTATCTATTGGATTGTCATCCAAAATATGTAAAGCCCTGCAACTCAATATTAAAAATCAAACAACCCAATTAAAAATGGGCAACAGATTTAAACTGAGATTTCACAAAGGAAAATCTAGAAATGCCACAAACACATGAATTCGTGCTCAAAATCATTAGTCAGAAGATGGCAGAGGAGTAGGGGTCCCCTTTTTCAGCTGGTCCCCTGAGTCGAGCTGGATAGGTACCAGACCATCCTGAACATCCACAGAATCAGCCTGAGACGCAGGAAGATACATCTGGATCTCTACAAATGAACATCTCCAGCGATAAGTACCGAGGTAGGAAGCGGGAAGCTGTGAAACCACGCACAGATATCGGAAGATAAACGGAAGGGGGAGGGAGCTGCCGCGTTTGGGCGCTGGGAAGTGGTAGCCACCTGCACGGGGGAGCGGGCAGGCTCGCGGACCGGCACCCGCGAGAGAGCAGACTGAGACTGTGAGCCAGGGAACGAATGCGACCAGTCTGAAAACCGAGCTCCACAGTGCGCGAACCACACTGAAACGGAGCTCCGGAGCGCGCAGGGGCGACTGGCGCCTGGTGGTGTTAGAAACACAAAG
>NW_024426008.1:23177690-23200156 GCF_017311325.1 Ursus maritimus | reverse complement strand
CGACAGAGACACGCCGGCCCTGGAAGTGAGGGCTGGGACGCCGGGTGTGGGGCGCACATCCCGGGATGCTGTAGGGTTTAGCAGCACCAACAGAAACAGAGTTAAAGTGGCCAGAGATGCCGGGTGGAGAACCATCTGCAATCCCTCTGTTCTGAGACAGAGGCTGAGATTCGGCTACTGCTGCTCTGACTCTCAGAAGAGGCACAGCAAACCGCCAGGGAAAGCTGCCAGAGAACAAAAGCCTGGAAATACCGGCCCATCCCCATCCCCCTGGCAGGGGACACGGAGACTCTACCCAAATAGGGTTGCCTGAGTATCAGCGTGGCAGGCCCCTCCCCCAGAAGGCAGGCTGAAAAATCAAGAAGCCCACATCCCAAAGGTCCCTATAAAACAAGTGCACACTGACTGGGTCCTGGTCAATAATTTGGGCTCTGGGCAACCCCACAACCTCTCCTCATCAGAATGACGAGGAGAAATCCCCCCACCAAAGAAAAGACAATAAGTCTGTGGCCTCTGCCACAGAACTGATGGATATGGATATAACCAAATTGTCAGAAATGGAGTTCAGAGTAACAATGGTCAAGATGATGTGTAGACTTGAAAAAGTATCAACGAAAATATTAATGAGAATATAGAATCTCTAAGGGCAGAAATGAGAGTGAATCTGGCAGAAATTAAAAATTCTATGAATCAAATGCAGTTAAAAGTAGATGCTCTGACGGCCAGAGTGAATGAGGCAGAAGAATGAATTAGTGAATTAGAGGATGGGATGGAAGAAGAGAAAGTTAAAACAGAAACTAGGCTCAAAAAAATCCAATCTCAAGAATGTAGAATACGGGAGATTACTGACTCAATGAAACATTACAATGTCAGAATCATTGGCATCCCCAAGGAGGTGGAGAAAGAGAGAGGTCTAGAAGAGATATTTGAACAAATTGTAGCTGAAAGCTTCCCTAATCAGCAAAGGAAACAAGAACATTCATGTCCAAAGAAGCAGAGAGGACCCCTCCCAAAGCTCCAACCATGACAAACCTACGCCACGTCACGTCATAGTGCAATTCGCAAATATTAGATCCAGGATACAGTATTGAAAGCACAGCCAGGGGAAAGAAATTTCTCACGTAGCCAAGGCAAAGGTATCAGAATTACGTCAGACATCTGCACAGACCTGGAATGAGAGAAAAGGGTTGGGGGGGCATTTTTAAAACTTTTCAGAGAGAGAACATGCAGCCAGGATCCTTTATCCAGCAAGGCTGTCATTCAGAATTGATGGAGAGATAAAGACCTTACAGAAGCCAGTCATTGACCAATTTGTTAACCATGAAACCAGCCCTACAGGAGAGATATTAAGAGGGTTCTATAAAAGTAAAAGGCCCCAAGAGTGATACAGAACAGAAAGTCCAATCTATAGAAACAAAGAGCTTTACAGGCAACATGGCATCATTAAATCATATCTCTCAATAATCACTCTCAATGTAAATGGCCTAAATGCTCCCATAACGCCCAGGGCTGCAGATTGGATAAAAAAGACATGACCTATCCATTTGCTATCTACAAGAGACTCATTTGAACCTAAAGATACATCTAGACTGAAATAAAAGGGGTGGAGCCATCTTTCATGCCGTGGACCTCAAAAGAAAGCTGGGGTAGCAATTCTCATATCAGACAGATTGGATCTTTTTTTTTTTTTTAAAGATTTTATTTATTTATTTGACAGAGATAGAGACAGCCAGCGAGAGAGGGAACACAACCAGAGGGAGTGGGAGAGGAAGAAGCAGGCTCTAGCGGAGGAGCCTGATGTGGGGCTCGATCCCATAACACCGGGATCACGCCCGAGGCCGAAGGCAGGCACAACCCGCTGGCCACCCAGAAGCGCCCCAAGAGATTGGATCTTAAACTAAAGACTATAGTTAGAGATACAGATGGACACTATATTATTCTTAAAGGATGTATCCAACAAGTGGATATGACAACTATAAATATATATGCCCCTAACAGGGGAGCATCAAGATACACAAGCCCAACTCTTAACCAGAATAAAGAGACTTACTAGAATAATAATATGTTAATGTGGGGACTTCAACACTCCACAATCAGCAATAAATAAGATCCCTAAGTAGAAATCAACAAAGAAACAAGAGCTTTTTGAATGCCATACCCAGACGAGTTGGGACCTCATAGATATATAAGAACACTACACCCCCAGAACCAAAGAATACTCATTTTTATTCTAATGCCCATGGGACATTCTCAGAATAGACCATGTTCTGGGTGACAAAACAGTCTCAACCGATACCAAAAGACTAGAGAGATATTCCTGCATATTCTCAGACCACAATGCTTTGAAATTGGAACTCAGACCACAGAAAATTTGGAAGAAACTCAAACACTTGGAGACTAAGAACCATCCTGCCAAGGAGACATGACAAACTGAGGGGCATCAGAGGGAGGGGGTGGGGAATGGGATAGACTGGTGATGGGTAGTAGAGGGAGGGGCAATATGTGCATGGTGCACTGGTGTTATACGCAATCTAATGAATCATCGAACTTTACATCAGAACGCAGGGATGTGTACTGTATGGTGACTAACAATATAATAAAAAAACATTAAAAAAGAATGATTCGATAAACCAGGAAATCAAAAATCAATTTAAACAATTTATGGAAGCCAGACGAGGAATGAAAACACAATGGTCCAAAACCTACGGGACACTGCAAAGGCAGTCCTAAGGGGGAAAATACAGCCATCAAGCTCGCTCAAAAGAATAGAAAAATCTAAAATGCAGTTTTTATACTCTTATAAAAGAAAACAGGCCTAATCACGCATAGAGAAAAGCAGTTGATCAAGATTAGAGCAGAGATCAATGAATTAGAAACCAGGAGCACAGTAGAGTCAGATCAACAGAACTAGAAGCTGGTTCTTTGAAGGCATATCGGAAATGTGGCCAAACCACTGGCAGAGACTTATCAAAATAGAAAAGGACCCAAATTATTAAAATTATGAATGAAAAGGGAGAGGTCACAACCAACCAGAAAAGGCCCGAATCGCCAAGGAACTGTTGAAAAGGAAAAACGAAGCTGGGGGCATCCACAATGCTCAGATTTCAGAAGCTGTACTACAACGCTGTGATCACAAAGAAGACAGCATGGTACTGGCACAAAAACAGACACATAGACCAATGGAACAGAATAGGAGAAGCAGAAATGGACCCTCGGCTCTTTGGGCAAGCTAATCTTTGATAAAGCAGGGAAAAAACATCTGGTGGAAAGAAAGGACAGTCTCTTCAATAAATGGTGCTAGGAAAATTGGTCAGACTACATGCAAAGAATGGAGAATTGAGGCCGCTCTCACACCATACACAAAATAAACTCTAAATGGATAAAAGACCTCGATGTGTGAGACAGGAATCCATCAAAATACTAGAGGGCAAGCATAGAGCAGCAGCCTCTACAACATCGGCCAAAGCAACCTTTTTCATGACACATCTCCAAAGGCAAGAAAACAAAAGATAACTGAACTTGTGGGACTTGATCAGATAAAAAGCTTCCTGCACAGCCAAGGAAACAGTCAAAAAAAAACTAAGAGGCAGCCACGGAATGGAAGAATATATTTGCAAATGATACTACAGATAAAAGACTGGTATCCAAGATCTATAAAGAACTTCTCAAACTCAATACGACGGAAACAAATAACCAAATCAAAAAAATGGGCAGAAGATATGAACAGACACCCTTTCCAATGAAGACATACAAATGGCTAACAGACACATGAAAAAATGTTCAAAATCATTAGCCATCAGGGAAATTCAAATCAAAACCACACTAAGATACTACCTTACGCCAATTAGAATGGCAAAAATGGACAAGGCAAGAAACAATTGTTGGAGAGGATGTGGAGAAGGGGATCCCTCCTCACATTGTTGGTGGGAATGCGAGGGTGGTACAGCCACTCTGGAAAACAGTGTGGAGGTCCCTAAAAAGTTAAAAGATTGAGCTACCTTATGATCAGCCATTGCACTACTGGGTGTTTACCCCAAAGATACAGACAGAGTGAAGAGAAGGGCCATATCACCCCAATGTTCATAGCAGCATTGTCACAATAGCTAAATCGTGGAAGGAGCGAGATTGCCCTTCAACAGATGACTGGATTAAGAAGATGGTCCATACATACAATGGAATATTACTCAGCTATCAGAACGATTTCTCAACATTTGCTGCAACATGGGCGGCACTAG
Organism: Ursus maritimus; assembly: GCF_017311325.1. Lineage (NCBI taxonomy): Eukaryota > Metazoa > Chordata > Mammalia > Carnivora > Ursidae > Ursus > Ursus maritimus. Next base: position 23,195,921 of record NW_024426008.1, on the reverse strand, counting down.
AGGAGATAATGCTAAGTGAACCATAGTCAAGCCAGAGAGAAGACAATTATCATATGGTTTCTCTCATCCTATGGAACATAAGAACTAGCAAGTCAGTAGGGGAACCAAGGGATAAAGAAAGGAGTAATCAGAAGGGGAATGAAGCATGAGAGACTATGGTACTCTGAGAAACAAACTGAGGAGCTACAGAGGGGAGGGGAGTGGGGGAATGGATATAGCTGGTGATGGGTAGTAAGGAGGGCACATATTGCATGAGTGCACTGGGTGTTCCTACCAACTAATGAATCATGGAACTTTACATCAAAAACCAGGGATGTGACTGTAGGTGACTAACATGCATATAAAGAAAAAATATCTATAAAAAATAATTAGTCAGTGAAATACTTGCTGTAAATGCATCAAGTGGCTAAAATTAGAAGAACAATACCAAATATCAGTAGAGATGTGCAACAATTGAAATTCTTATATCTGCTATTAAAGTAACTATGTTGCTGAACAACACTGAGGAATGGACATGTAGGATTATCTGAGAAGGAGGTATGAGCTGAACTCTCTGGAAGTGGGGAATATTCTCTATTGTGATGGTTTTGGGTTACCCAAGCATGTTGCGTTGCCAAAATTCGTTGAATAGCACACTAAAGACATTCTCCTATGTAAAAGCACATCACAAAAACACATAAGTAAATATTGAACTCTAATTAATGACTGGCATGCTAAGTACTGGATGAAGTATACTGATGTCTACAGACTTACTACAAAATGTATTTAAAAATTAGATGAATTAGAGGCGCCTGGGTGCTCAGTTAGTTAAGGATCCAACTTTTGGTTTCGGCTCAGGTCATGATCTCAGGGTCCTGAGATGAAGCCGCATCAAGTTCTCTGCTCAGTGCAGAGTCTGTGTGAATCCTCTCTCTCCCTCTCTCTGTACTTCCCCCTGCTACACTCAGTCTCTCAAATAAATTAATAAATCTTTAAAAAGTAAAGATGGATTGATAGATTGTAGAGGATAACAGATAGACGGTTGGATAAATATGTGATGAAGCAAATTAACGCTATCGTAGAATCTAGGTGGTGAGTATACCGTAGTTTCACTGTGCAGATATTTCCTACATTTTCAAGTATGATTGACGAGTTTCATAATAAAATGTTGAGGAAAGTTAGATAAAAGGAAACACAATTGACTTCAGATGTCAAAACTCTGGAGTTTTTTCAAGTTATTTCTAATAGTACACATTAATTTTATAAAAAGAAAAATGCACTTTATATTTTTAAAACTTCCTACCATTTCCATGAAGCAGAAAAAAAAAAATAAGTGTTTTTCATCATATACTATCCAGCAGAACATAGCTTTCCTAGCTAAACAATTAATCCATTATAAAGGTAAACTTTATACTAAAGACATGAAAATGAACATCCTCCAATAAGAAGTATTTTAATAAAGGATAAATTACTTGAACACATTTTCTTTGAGCATTCATAGGGCATTGCATGGATGGTAGGAGTCTGATTTTTAGATGTCTCAAGAGCCTCACAGCCTAGTTACATCATGTAGCCACTAAGTAGTTGCTGATTCCATTTAGAAAATGTAACTTCTCTATTAAGAGATACTACTTTAAAATGAATATTAAATTCTAGCATGTTTAGAAATACTGTGAAATAAGAAATAAAATGATGGATACAAAGGCACCTTGAAGAGGGCATCTGGGCGACCAGTCGGTTAAACCTTTGCCTTCGGCTCAGGGTCATGATCCGGGTCCTGGATGGGCCCACACTGGAATCCCTGCTCAGCGGAGTCGCGTTCTCCCTCACGCCTATCCCCTCACCGCCCCTGCTCTGTTCTCTTGCTCGCTCATTTCTCTCAAACAGAATAAATAAAATCTTTAAAAACAAGAGAAAACAAGGCACTTGAAAAAATTAAAGTCATGATACTCAGTCTGCTATTTCCCTCTCTTGCATCCATGTTGAATGGTGGTCTTTTAGAAAAGCATGAAAATTTTGGAGAAAGACCTTACAAAATCAAACAGAAAAAAAAATTCCTAGCCAATTTTTCCTTGAGTCCATTTCTCGACGTTTCTTCTGAGCTATCAGCTCTTCTTTCCCTAGGGAGTTTAAAAGGTTGTTCTAATGGGAACAAAACTATCTAAGCTGGAACTCAGATTTTATTTACCTTGCCTTTCTTTTTATATTAAAAAGAAATAGAAAGAAATTTTCCAAGAAGTGTTATCATTTTGCAAAATTAAAATGGAAACCTCTAGTTTATAACATTAGCCCTAAATCAGCCTATTTTTTTAAAGGAGTCCTATTTTTGTAGAGACCTGTAACATTTTCATGTTTAAAACCACAAGGAACTTCTTTCTTGAGGTCACTTTTTCTTACCAAATAGGGGTTCTTACCACGTGATTTCCTTTCAGGGCTACTTTAGCTCACTGATTACAAACTCCTAAAACAAGATTGGGGGGTGTGTGTTACTATGTGGTGTGCGTGTGTGTGTGTGTTAACTCCAAAATCAAAGCTCACCTACAATGAAACCAGTTTCTTTCTTTCTTTTTTTTTTAAGATTTTATTTATTTATTTGAGAGAGAAGCGCGAGAGAGGCACACAGCAGGGAAGTGATAGGGGAGAAGCAGGCTTCCTGCTAAGCAGGGAGCCCGATGCAGGGGCTTGATCAGAACCCTGGGATCATGACTGGAACTGAAGGCAGGCGCTCAACATTGAGCCACCCCAGGCGCCCCATCAAACCAGTTTCTACTTGGCTAGACACCCAACATAATCAGAACCAGGAACTTCATAAAACACAATGATATTGTCGATTCTTTTTAAAACATGTGGTAACTGAGCTGTTTTATTAAGTTTTCATTACTCCTAATTGGAAAATGAGATACTTTCTACACATGGACCTAATTCTATTTATTCTGAAAGTCATAGAGTACATTCCTTTTGAAGTATCGGATAATCTGTTGATACATTGTCCCTACTATGGTAAATTAGAGAATTGTTCTCCTCTGCAGCCCCTCCCTCATGTGAACTTGTAATGAATTGCTTCCCCCATCCACTGATGTTGGTACAGCCACGCATCCACTATGCTTTGGCCGCACTGAGGGATAGCAAGCATGAGGGACGGCTGAGTGGTTTGACTCGGCTGCTTGTACTTGGTGATCCACCAGGAAAAGAGATGTCGGGCAGTTAATAGGATTCTGGAAACAGAGGGACCACACGTGATCCCAGCCTGGAGCTTTGATACAAACCTGCGCCGGACCTGGAACAGAGAAACAGAGCAGCCCCTGGCTCATCCTACACACCCATGAACAAGGAAAATAAATGCTTGTTTTGTGACCTACTAGTGTTGGGGCTGTTTGTTACTCAGCTCTGGTTTCCGGCGTTTCAGGGGCATACACATGTGTGAAAACTGACTAACACACTCATATCCTTAAATTAACTCTTGGTCCCCAAACCTGCAATGACCAGAAGCTGTAGACTCAAACAATCCTGCAGATCCCAATGGCCAGTGTTTCTTGTTACTATCAATGGGGACCCCAGACAAATCAGACACTCTAGATAATCTTCCATAATGAAGTTGGAGGAAAAAAATAGAGTCAAAGAGTCAACAAAAAAATGTGAAAGTCCTAAAAGGTTCCACTGGAGTTGAATAGAAATAGCGAGAGAAAGAAGGTGTGTATTTAACCAGGCCATCTGCTTTCCACTCCACGGACCAAAGAATCGGAGTACAATCAACTCTGAATTCTCTCTGGAGTGTCACAGGGGCCTGAAGAATTTCACTGTGCAAGTCTCCTCTCTCTCCCCCTCTTTCATTTGCAACTAGCTACAGGAGTGCTCCTTCCATCCAGAGCTCAGGGTACAGGAAACAGGGTATTCTCTGTTATCCCAAAGAAAGGAGATAGTCGTTGATCTGCGATAGTATCTTGTTCTTCAAAAATCTGCCTCTGGGAAGTTCTTCTCTGACGGTCTCTACTTGAGTTTGATGGAGGATCAACGCAGGGGAGGAATCAGAGGTTGGGTATATCCTGAGGAAGCTTATTTTCAAGGGGGATTTTTACACTTATTTGCGTGAGTATAGCAATAGATCTGTGTTTCTGACTGGTCAAGGTTAGCGTGCAGTTCTTGGCGACAGTCATAGAAGGAAAAAGTGTAATTTACATAGCACTTTTGGTTTAAAAATGAGGCATTGACTATTATCTTGGTTAATTATAAAATTCACTCAGCTTTTACATAAGAATAATTTCAGTGTTATGTCTCCTATAAGTAATTTTATATACTGTAAAGAATTTTTCCTGTGGGTTACAAACATTTTTCAATCTCAGTATTTTTCTGCTTTCACAGTAATGACTTAACAAAGCTGTTTCCACTAGGACCATCTAGATTACACATGTGTGTTTTTCCATAATCATTATTTGTAATGGCTGCCTAATCTCTCAGAGAGTGGATGTACCGATAATCCAATCAACCATTTCCTACTGTTGGATTTGTAAGCTGTGACCAACTTGTTTTGCTATTACACATAGCTTTCCTGTAATGGTTCACATTCTCGTCATATATTTTTTTAATCTTCTTATTATTTCTTTAATACAAATTCCCAAAGATTCTACTGGGCCCAAGGATATGAACTATTTTAAAATCCTTGATAGATATTGCTAAATCAATTTCCAATATGACTTTTGTAATACAATGATAATGTATGAAGATTACTAGTTTCACCCCTTCCTAACTCAAATATTCAATATTATTATGAATGTTGCTTTGTTTTGTAGCTAAATGAATGGGAGAAAAAGGTACTTTATTATCATTTCTATTAGTTACTTTTTGAATTAAAAGTGAAGTGAAATATTTTCCCATGTTGGTTAAGTAGATAATCTCTTTTTCTCAAGAATCTATTTACTTTATTATACCACAAAATACTGAAGTACCTTTCAAACCGTGCCTATCAATAAGAAAACATATGCTTATTGTTTCTTTTTATGTGGATGCTTTATGTGCGTTATTTTACAGATTTATATATAAACCAATTCTCGCCAGCAGATGAGTATGTAAGTTGGGAGCATTCTTTTTTTCCCCCTAAGATTTTATATATTTTTGTCAGAGATGAGAGGCAGAGACAGAGGACAGGAGCAGCGGGAGCGCGAGGCAGAGGAAAAGCAGGCACCCGCTGAGCAGGAGTCTGATGTGGGACTGGATCCCCAGGACCCTGGGGTCATGACCTGAGCCAGCAAGGCAGACTTTTAACCACTGAGCTACCCAGGAGTCCCGCGGAGCATTCTTAAAAAAAAAAAAAAAAAATGGGCAAAAAAACAGAGCAGTGGCAAAATCTTTCTGAAAAATAATCGCTAAGAACATTTTATCAGCATTTAAGCTTGATCCAAAAGCATTGAGTTTATAGAGGGATCTAATCAACTTAGCAATCAGCCAAAAACAACAGTACATGACAGATCAAATTCCATTTGAACAAATAACTCACAGAGGGCAGAAGCAGGACCAATGAAGGGAGGTTTAAAGGAGACAAGATTTTGCTAATGATAGGAAGAAATCTGTAGCAATTAAACTCGAATCCAAATCACACCCGGACTGTCTGGTGAAGGGGCGAGTTTCACTTATCACCGTGCTCTGCAAAGAGACGGTTAGGGGGTATTTGGGGTCATGTATAGAGTATGAGGAGGCCTGGTACTGAGGAGGGATGGATGGCTTCAAAGTCCCTTCCCACTCTACTTTCCCTAGCACAGCCTGTGGACCTGGCTCCCTTGGGCCTAGGAAGAGGGACTCATCTGTACAGGACAGAGAAAGAGGAAGAAGCTGTCCCTTCTCTTCCTGAGGGGTGGGGCATACACTCGCCAGAATTTTGGGAAATAGTCAGACTTTATCTTGGGCATCTTCCCCTTCCTTTACGCTACTTTTTGCCTGCATCTCATCAGATCTCTGCTGCCCCATATTCGGAAGAGGGCCTTCACCTCCAAGATGGTCCCCTCCTAGGCCATATACTCCTCTCTCTCCACGCATTTCCAGATGTCCCATTCTTTTAATACAGGTAACCTCAGCTAGGTGTTGAGAGGAGAGCAACCACTTTGAACCATTTCACTCTAAAATGTGACGACCGATAGCCCGTTACCTTCCCAGACAGACGCGAGTTTCAAAACTGATGTTCTAAAACCAGTGGCATCTTTGACTGACAATATGTGTAAGTAAACTCTAATTCAGCCCTTTAGAGTTCAAATCCAAGTAAATCAAGAGCTCTGTTACTTGCTGTCTGTTGAACGTGATGGAAATCACCAAGCTGACCATGTTTCATTGTTCTCATCTGTAAGTGAGGAAGAATTTGTATCAAGCCCAGCTTGATGTGATGGATCTTAGGAAATCTTGATTACTACCCTCCCCTTGCAGTCCTCCCGCAGAGGTGCCATCATGAATTTCCTGCAGTCCTCCTTCCAACTTCATTTCAAAGTCCCTAATCCATATTCCTTGGGCTGGATGGTGAGTATCTAAAGGCAGAATCCAGGCAGCTGAGATCCACGTGAAAGGACGACTTCCTCGACTTCCTCAAGTTCAGCTGCCCCCACTGTCCCTTTCTATTGCATGATTTCCTACCAATACACTGTTTACCTTTTCCCCTTTTCTTGGTGTTCATTTTGTTATTTTTGTTTTTTGACTGATTGTTGGGCTGAGGTGTTTAAAAGTTTGATTTGAAAGTTTATGCAATTTATTTTGAAAATTTCTCATCTTCTAATACCTATTTTAAGGCTACAGACTTTCCTTCTGGTAGTGTGTTGACTATAAACCACAATTTTATAAAGGGAGATACTTCTGTGTCCCTTATTGTTACGTGTTTTGTAACTTCCATTTGATTTTCTCCGTAACCTGAGTTCATTTAGCAACATGTTTTTAATTTTTTTTAGATGGTTGACTTTGCTGGGTATTATTATTGATTTGATTTGTGCCGTCTTACTCTCGTGTTGTTGGGCACTAGGAGGCCAGCAGTCAGTTCGAGCTAAGCTCTGTATTCTCCTAGATCTCCTGTCTCCATATTCCATCTCTACGAAATGATGCTAACTCTCAAAAGTTTATATTCAGTACAGGTAGGCTATAAATGAAAAGGATACCTCACTAAATATACTTTAAAAGTAAATGACACAGTACAGTACTTTCAGCAAACAATAGCTACAGGTTCCCATTTAAAATGATATTCTGCTCAGAACAACCCACTGTGCTCTCTTAATATGGTGAAAACTGATGGAACCTTAATTAAAACAAAAGTGTGCTAAACCAGAAAAGAATAAAATGTACCTTTTGTGTGTGTATATGTGTGTGTGTGATGCAACATCTTTGCAGGTGAGGCATTTATCTTCCCACCCTCAATTAAAATTTGGACCCTGTCTCTATGGTTTAAACAAGGGAAGTTTAATTATGTAACTGCTGTTATTTTACAGCCACATTGGGGAGATTCTCTGCTGATTATAGATTGCCTTATCATGTGAGATAGCAGAGCTGACATCCTCCCAAACTGGGCTAGTTGTTTACTTATTTAAAATATTATCTTTCCCACAGGCACTGGAGACCAAGTTAGCAGTTGTGTTAGCTCGTTAAAATTAAGAGAACATAATCAGCCTTACATTTGGGTCTTATAATTGGTGACAAAATGCTGCTTTGGTGGGGCTGGGGGTTTCCAGTGCAAGAACTCCCAGGGCTAGAATGGGGACAGTCCCGCACTAACCAGAGGCAGTCCAGCTGCCCTACTTATTTCCAACAGTAAATCGCAGCATTATCTGGGCCAATCTTGAGCAGCAGCAGACTAAGCTACCTCACTGACTTGGCATGATTTAGGGCTGTCAAAGGCCATTCTGCCTGTACCCCAAACGACCAGCAGACTCTAATAGCACTGTCTTTCTGACCTGCCATTTCTACCTTCGTTAGAGTTATTCCTGATTATGTTTCTTTTCACTGAATTAGACATCAAGGCCCAGGCATTATCTTTAAAGACCTTTGTTACAGAAGCTTAAATCTGGAAAGGAAGACATTTTAGGATTCTTCTCATCTCACAGCCCAGGAACCCTTTGAAAAGCTTTAAAAACAGCGTGGTGCGGGTGACATGAAATTAATTAGAGGGTTCCCTCCCTATCCCAGCTTCTCTCATTTGGCACCCTCCCTCAGGCCATCGGCACCTTCCCTTCTATCACTAACCTTCTGGATACAATGCAAGGTTTAGGATAAGCTTATGCCTCTAAAAGTTTAAAGAGTTACCTTTTCAGAGGACATATGCATTTTTAAGTGGGAGTAAAGCTCCTGTTTGCCTTTTAAAATTATGATATGTTAGTCACCATACAGTACATCATTAGTTTTGATGTGTGTTCCATGATTCAGTATTTGCATATAACACCCAGTGCTCCATGCAATACGTGCCCTCCTTAATGTTTGCCTTAAGTCAAGGAGGAGGCATAAAGTAAGAGAATTTCAGGAATCTAAAGCTGGCAGTCTTCATGGCCCCACAGTGGAGTAGGCCCGCTCCCCACCCCAATCATACAGGGCGTACTGGGGAAGCTCCCACAGTAGAAGGCTTCCATCAGGGGAGATGAGAGAATCACTTTCTCTCCAGCAACATTTTGAGCATCTACATGAGCCAAGCAGACTGGCCTCCTGAGACCAAATGAGACATCCTTCTTACCCATAGGCCCCCCGGTCCAGGTAGGAGAATGTACCTGCAGTAAGTGTGTGCTGCGTACAGACGCGTGTCCGGCGCAGGAAGGGAAGCCCTGGTGACAGGAGCTGAGGAAGTCAGGGGTTGCAAGGACAGATATGGTGAACACAGAACTTAGGCCCACAACACTTGTGCCCTGAAACAAGGCTGAAGAATGAAATACCAAATGTCAAAGAGCAAAATTCTCGCCTACCTAACCCCCTCTGAAATGCTCAGATTTTTAGAACTCAAAATATCTTCGTTGACACTAAAAAGCTCTAAACATAAAAGTTGGAAGAAAAAATATATATAAAGTTCTGTGATATATAAAATTGACTAACACTTAGCATAAATAACTTATGCAATTCTCAGGGAACACAAACTAATAAAAACTACTTTTCTGGGGGAATAGGATTCAAAACTCAAATAAAAGGAGAGACTTCAGCTTTCATGGACAATGGGCTTGACTTTTTTTCTTTTAAGTTACTTGGTGTTTTTTTTTTATCTCTTTTCTATTTCATTTCCCAGAAATAAAAAGCTTCATTTTGCATTCCATTATTTCCACTTTCCAATAACATACCTGACTGAATCATCTTTCGTGGCCTTCTCACAGAGTTCAAACCTTTGAATCCACATTCCCTTCTTCGAACTTTTAGATTCAGAAGTCTAACTAAGTGAATTAGAGGAGGTCTAAGTTAGTCACTATGTATTTCCAACAGCACAACTGGCCTTCTTCCAAGAAAAATTACAAATTTTCAAAGGGAGATTTGGAGATGAATCTTCTGGTGTCAGTGGACAAACCTGGAACTCATCTCGTTCAGCTGTGAAATAGAAATCTTAGGCTACCAAGAAGACTACTCAGGAGAGTTGGAGACCCTCTAACCTCTTGATTAGACACTCTCTCAGTATGTTTACTCCGGGAGAGCAACCCTGAGGGACAAAGGACTGATGAAATCGAGAAGAGGAATCACGGTAGGGAGAGGTGGTAAAGGTGACATCACCTCTAAAGGTCCTTACGAAGTCCAGAATTCTTAAAATTACTCTTTGGGATGTTGGAGGCCTTGACTGGATAGGCCTTGCCTTGTGCCAGTGAACCATATGGGTTCAGTAGGAGGTGCCTCCCCTTCCATCAGTTGTCCCACAAAGGCAACAACACACTGACCCATCTTTTTTTTCTAAGATTTATTATTTATTTATTTGGGAGGTGAGAGAGTGACACACAAGTGGGGGAGGGGCAGAGGGAACAAGGAGAGAGAGAATCTTAAGCAGGCTCCACGTTCAGCATGGAGCCCAACACGAACCGATCCACGACTCTGAGATCATGACCTGAGCCAAAATCAAGAGTCAGGTGCTTAACCCACTGAGACATCCAGGAGCCCCCATTTAAATCTGCCCCCATACTTGCTACACCCAATGCCTGAAATCAGGCAAAAGTAAGCAAACACTGAGTGAGCACCTTTTTATACACCAGCATAGCTTGGGTCTGCGGTAGTATTTCAGTAGTTGGCAACGTAGACATTTTAGGCACCGCAAAGTTAAAAAAAGCCATTCAACAACAGCGAAAAGATGTCACCAGAAAGTCTTGAGCAGTACAAGAATTGAATGGATAGTTTGGGATTCAACACTGCACAGTCACTAACTCTGTGACCACGAGCTGGTTATTCAGTATCACTCATCCTTTACCACATCAGTAACAGGGGACCCTGGTTCTTTCCTTATAAAGCTGCTGTGAGGATCAAGCAAGGTGACGTATTAGATGCTGAACAGGGCTTCGTGCAGAGAAGCTTAACTCCCTTCCCATTTGAACCTCTGTACACTTCCCTCCTGTTCTCCACACCTCCCTGTGTGCAGGCTTCTGCTGGGATTTGGTCACCTGGGAGCCCCAGGGCGGCAGGAGAGAGGAGGCGGAATATGTTCTCAGGTCCCCATCTAAGAGAGATTCGTCACTGGAAGCTGCCAAGGTCCCTTGACAGGTGACCTCAAGGCTGAGATGAGGTGACTGTGCCTGCTGCCAGGTTGCTGCCCCTCTCCTTCGTGATTTCCCGCACACTCTCCATGGCACTGTGAATAGTCCCTTTGTTAGCCTCTCCTCAGATTACCCAGCTGGACTGCACCACGGGATAAAGCAACTTGTCAGTAGCAGCCGTGATTTATTTCGGAGCATGGAGTTAAGCACCAAAGCGGGTATAACACAGACACTGCAAAGACATGCTATAGTGCAAATAAGTCCCCCCACCTGCAGAAGGTAGTTGGAATAACTCAGACCATTCCCTACTTCTTGGCCTTTTCATAGCACACCTCAAGAGTAGCTTTCTCTTTGAAAAACCTCCTATCAGTTAGGGTTTGCCGATTTAAGAAAACAAAATTAACAAAAACAATATGAGCAATTATTTTAGTGTAAAGATGTCCTGGATATTGCTTCTCTGAAATGTATCCATTGCCTATATGAAATTCATATCTAACTGGGTCTCCTGTATTCTTTTTAGCAACCCTACCAGGTACTTAGGAAGATTTGGACCTTCATTCACTGTTTCTTAAATGTCTACTTAAGTGCTACTACTGCTACAAGTGGGTGAGGAAAATTCAGGCGTTTATGATGAATCAATGCAACTTACATGGAAAAAACCATTCACTATCCACCTGAGTTCGCAAGTGATAGGTACAGAGAGGCCAAATCTGGGTCACATTCTATTCAGGATGCACCAATGGGTATGCTGCCCTTCGCTCCGCCCTTCCATGTGCAGCTGCCCCACACGCGCCGCCCCCTGCCCGAGACTAAGCCAAACCCCGCTGGTTGGACCAGGAAGGAACCGCACCTGACAGTGACTAGCGTCACCGGTATAGGAAGCGTTGAAGGCTTTGAGACAATCAGATTTCTGATATCTCCAGAGAATTTTGACTAAAGGGGAATGAGGCAATAGCAACAGCAACTGCTTAGGAACTGCAAAAATGCCTGAGAAGACTTGCGCTTTGTGAAGCACAGTTGAGGTAGAGGAAATACAGTCATCAAAGAGAAAAGACTACAACGGCACAGCAAAAACAAGCAGACTTTCGAAGAGCAGCTAGGATCCATCAGCGATGGAAGCCCATAGGAAAGCTCCACTCACGGCCTCCAGAGAGCGTCTCGGGATGCAGACCAGCCTCTGGCTCCGTCTCCAGGGAGGCCCATTGTTCATTTTCTCTTCGAATGCTAAATGATACAACCCTCCTCTATACTTAAAATACCTCCTTCTTACTTGAGATAATTCAAATTGAATTACCTCCCTGCACCCACGATGAGCTGCTGAGTCCCCACCAGTTGGTAGTTTCTAACCCTGAAGAAATTCACATGCCACCATTGCAGCAGGGGAGGCCTGGGATGAAGGGAGTAATCTATTCCTTTGGGACCCTAACACCCTAGGTCTCTAAGTAAAACCCCTTAAGAAGGAGTGAGGCTTGGCTTTGCTCAACTCTTGCTTCCCTCCACTGCTTGCTAAAAAAGCAGGCTGGTGGAGCCACAGCTGTGTTGTGCCATACCCAAGCGAAACCACTGCAACCACACAACGTAGCTCTTCCAAGAATCACTGGTCCTTAGAATTCACCATGTGAATATTTTGTGTGGCAGCTGTTCCCGCTATAATAAGCAAAATAACTACAAAAAATCAGGATAGCAGCGCTAACAAAGCCATGCATGTAATAAATAACAAGTGTTGGAGAGGATGTAGAGAAATCAAGAACCCTTATGTGCATTTTGGGAACGTAAAAAATGGTGGAGCCACCATAGAAAACAGTGGCCGACATCTCCTGGGACAGCTAAACCAGAGCTAGCAAGTGATTTAACAATTCTACTCTGGATATATACCCAAAAGAATTGAAAGCAGCTAATCAAATAAATACTTTAATGTCCATAGGCACTGTTTACAAAAACTCGCATGAACATAAAAGCCAGAGTCCTCAACAGATGAATAGATAAACAAAAATATGGCATATCACTTTGCAAGTACAAATAACAAGCCAGTAGAAGGAAGGAAAGTCTAGTATATGCTACCCATATGGATTCACCTTGAAACATTACACATCTAGGTGAAATAAACCAAACACAAGGCCACATATTGTGTGATTCCATTTATATTAGAAACTTTCCCAAATAGAGTCAATACATAGAGACAGAAAGCAGACTGGCCGGGGTTAGGGGTAAATGGGGAATAACTGCTCGTTGGGTATGGAGTTCTGACTGGCATGGTCCGAAAGAAGTTGGAAATGGATAAGCGGTGATAGTTAACCCAACATTGTGAAAGTACTTAATGCCACTGAACTGTACACTTAAAATGGTTAAAATGGAAAACTTTATGTTGTTTATTTATTTTTTTTTACCACAATTTAAATAAAAACAACCAGGCTGTCTGAGTGGGGGCTTCAGTGGGCTTCCCAGAGCCACTAAGCCAGGTCTAAGGCAGTGGAAACTGCTGCACATTAGAATTATCTGGGGAACTTTTATTTTTTATTTTTTTTTAAAGATTTATTTATTTTACAGAGAGAAAGAGAGAGCATGAGTGAGGTGTGTACAAAGCGGGGAAGGGGCACAGGGACCGGGGGAGAGAGAATCCTTCAAGCAGACTCCCTGTTGGGAGGGAGCTGATGTAAGAATCAATCCAGGACCCGGATGCGACCTGAGCCGAGAGCCAAGAGCCAGCTGCTCAGCTGACTCGCCACCCAGGTGCGAGATTGCCTGGGGAACTGTTAAAATCCCCAGTATTCAGGACCTCGTCTCAGGACACCACTCGTCGAATCTCTGGAGGTGAGCATCAGCATTTTTCACTCCCCAGTTTATTTTGATATGCAACCATCAAGAACAGTGCTCCAAGTCAATTTACTTCACAAACTTTAATGTGCATACAAACCACCTGGCCATTTTGTTAAAACACGGATTCTGACTGCTGTATCCGTGATGGAGTCCCAGCAGTTCAACAGCTCCCAGGTAATACACATGTGGCTGGTCCTGCGGACCACCTGGAGTAGTAAAACCCTACAGTTCATCCTGCCAGTTGGCTGGATCTCTTCTCTTAAGAAGAAAATTCCGAAAGACTTAACAACGATTCATTATCAAGAGGGTCTCCCTATCCAACCACATTTCCATGACATATTTTTCAGCCTGTAAGATACTCCTCAAGAGCTCTCCCCACAAAAGGCAGATGCTCTCATCAGATCCTTTGAATTAATGAATATTTCTTATTACCACTTCCCACTTTTTGCCCCTGAACACATGTGTTCACTTGCAGATCCAAGTACAGATCCAGAAATATTCATGTAATAGCTAGAGTGACTTCCACATCTTGGCTGCAGTACATAAAATATAACAATCAATATTTCAGTGAGACTTTTTGTGCCTGGTAATTCAGGAATAAATCATATGAGATCTTGACTGCTTTGACATTGAAGTCCAAATCATTCCCTTTCCCAGTATCAAGCCGTAATAAAGTTGACGAAGTACATTTGTGAGTCCAAAGGAAATAAGTTTTAAAATGATGCCAATTATATGTGAAGTAAAACTGAATTTCATCTAGTTTTGTGGACAAAGATGCAGAAACTTCAAAGGTTGCAACAGGTCTTAAAGAAAATGAATGAGATCTTCCAGTAATGATTATGATCAGGAATTTAAATATGAGTAGGCAGAGATGTGAAAAACTCATTGGTGAGGCATCTAAAAGGTGGTAAACGGTGTTATTACAAAAAGCAGTTAGCTTTAGCATCACTTGTCGAATTATATATAAAACAAGAATAGAAAAGGAATGTGTCAGAGCTCTGCTCTAGAGTGGTACCACCTGACTGAAATACGGGCACAGGTGCCCAGTTTAAGCCAACCTGAGGAAATCCATCTGGAAAGTTAAAAGTTCAAGAGCCTCAAAAGTCTGTAAACTTTGTGATGTGCAATAGCATTAGCGAATGAGAACAATGTATGTGTAAAGACAGCATAAAATCTAAAAACAGTGGTGGGAGGAAGAGAAGAGACTCAAACCAACTGAGCAAAGATTTGTGATAATAATCCCTCGAAATGTGGCTAACATAAGCAGACACATGATGACATTTTAAGGGTTCAAGTAAAGGTATCCCGATCATGTTGATTTTATAGCAAAAAGCATTGAGAGACAAGCATTTACAGCAACAAATCAGGACATTTTAGTAACAGAAGCCATAATAAATCATGGTAAAAACAATAATCCTGAATTTATGCTCTAAATATAGCAATAAATATATAAGATAAAAATGTATAGAAATAAGGCAGAAATGTAACCCATGATTAGAGATTTTAACCACTCTGCTTTCAGAACATTATCAAAAGAGCATTAATAAGGATACTAGAGATCTGAATAATTTATTATGTTGCCATTACCTCTTGGAGAAATAAAGATCTCAGGGCAATTCCTCTCAGAGCTCATAGCCAAGATAGAATTCACTCTCTGATGAACAGATACTCTTTTTAGTCACACAAAACTCTGAAACTATTTAAGAAGGATTAAAAAAATATAAAACCCAGGTACTTTCTATTTTGCTGACGCTGTAGGAAAGCCCAGGGGGCCAAATTTTGCTCTTCATGATGTCATTTCCTTAAGCCACGATTTTTTAAAGATAGTATTAGTTTTCCTCCTCTCTGCTTGGATTTCTGCCTTTTAACCTGTATTACTGGTGTTGATCTTAGCATATACTTTTATTCTGAACCACCTCAAATCCTTTTGAAAATACATCGTGAAACAGAAATCCCAGTACAAATGTGATTTGAATGCAGCATCTAGTAAAATAGAGCAGATAGTGCAGGACCTGTTGGAAATCCTTAGCCATCCTTGGAATGGGCTCTTTTAAGGCTGGACAGGACAGGCAGGCTTCCCTGGGCCAAGACTTTTATAGGACTCCTTATCATTGCATAAACCAGCATTAAAATACATGGCCCATCCTGGTTCAGACTTGAATCCTTTGGAGGTCATATCATCTCTGCTGCTCTGGCTGAATCTGTGTCTCTGACAAGCCTTGGCAGCGCATGGTCCATCTCCTCCTGGTTCCTGGCTTGCTGTTCCCACATTGGCTCCCCCAGCACTGATCTTTTCAACGTTTACTGGCATCCCTACTAAGAACCATTTTCACCCAGCGAATCCAGCAAGCTGGCTAATTCCTCCAAGAGCCAAGTCTTGTCCACTGCCCAGATCTGAACAAACTGCCCTTGGTCCCTGGCACCTGAGGGGACACCATGAGAGTCACATAGGAATCAAGGGAATTCAAAACACATGCTTGTTGCCAGTCCCTCTATCCAATACAATTGCAGACTACAAGAACGAAAAACAGCCAAAAGAAGCACTTTGTAATTATAGAAAGTATCAATTCTATACATATTAGTGCTATAAACTTGAAAAGATAAAGACAGGTAGCAAAGTTAAACATGTCTCAACACCTGTGCAAGGAACAATTACAAAGTATCTTAATCTTTTTCCACTATCTCTCCTCCAAGTAAGCTCAACTTTCTGAATTTCTCCTAAATATCTCATTCATTCACTCATCAGCTGGTTATTGGGCATCTGCTATGTGTCAGGTCTGGGCTGGGCACTGGGGATACAAGAATGAGGAGAAATAATGAAAACATTATTGTTTAGCGGGGGGTAAGTTCTGCTCACAGCGCGAGTAAACCGCGATTGTTGTGGGCACACAGACAAAGAGCCCAGCAAGATTCCTGCAGGAACAGGATGAGTTCCCAGGAGGTAGGGAGGCCTGAAGATGAAGGAGGGCAGGACTGGAAAGCTGCTGTGGGGGTGACAGGAATGAACTTCGGAGTGGTGTGGGTGGAGACAAGAGGAGTGGACAGAGGTTAGAGTGAGCTTGAGGGGTTTGGAGAGGGAGGCATGGATTATGGTGGGGTCTGCTTTCAGCAGAAAGTGCTTTTAGCCTTCACTGTGACAAGCAACACAGGAGGAACATGGCGGGGAAAGGAGAAGACGATACATGGCATCAGTTATGCTTCTAATGGATAGAGCAGAAAAGAGGGAGAAAAGACAAGGAGAAGGAACAGGGGAAAGAGATTGGGAGGTTGAAGATTGATGATCCCAGGACTACTGACAGCAGCTCACTGACCACAGATGCTGGAGCCGGAGTAGAGAGCGACCCCAAACACACTTGCCCTTCTTACTAGTTGGGTGTTAACTCTACAGCCCTACACCCAGTGACCTGGATGACATGAGAGTATGTGTGTGCTGGGAGGACTCCATTTGCCTGGACTAGAAGCAAGTCAAAATGTGATGGAGAAAACTTCCAGCAAAATCACCTTCTTGGCCCAATTCCCCAGGGCCCACAACTCAAAGAAAGGAGAACAATAAAACCCAGGAAATCATTGAAAAGAGGATTCTCTAAAAAGCCCTAGAGTTGTAGCCCAAAGGCCTCTTTTCTCTGGTTCCCACTTGACTTTCTAAAGGTAGGTACAGGGTGCCCTTCTTCCCAAGTAAAAAAGGCTCAGCGCTCTCAATGTAGCAGCATGTAGGTGACCACATGACCAAGAGTCAAGCCAAAGTAGATTAATGAGCCACAAATAGGCTGGGCCAAAGAAGCAAACTAACGCCAACAGCTCAATTCAAACTGTTGGACTCAAGTAAACTTGAGCATTTTATAGGAGAGAGAATGAACACTGATCTTCACTCCAAATGCAAGGAAAGGCCTTCCTAACCTCTGATTTAAACTTGTCCCAATACATTTGATTCTCGGGGGTAAAAAGCAGGCTGGAGCCTCTCTAAGAAGCGCTCCATCCTTGGAAAAGTTTGACAAATCCCACAAATGTAAAGACCAGTCATATTTTGCTTTTGACCACCTTTAGCAGCTGACCTAGGCAGGTGGAAGTATGGAAAGCCTGGTGCCTAATTCAGGTGACCACCCAGAGTCCCACTGGTAAAGGTCTCAGGAGATGATGGGGTGTTTTTGAGAGGAAGAGGAAAAACAAAGAGGTAGCCTTTCACCCAGATATGGGGACAAAGTAAACTCAAAGTAGATGAAGATAGAGAATTATGCTTTTTCAAGTCTACACGCACACACAACTGATCACCTTCTGAACTGTGAAGACATTAGTCTAAATTCTATTTACAATTATTCCTTGACGCTAGAAGATTCGGGTTACTGAGAAATCTTTGATGAATTAATGAGTATCATTCTAGAAAATTTACAGATTGCATTTATGTAAAAACAATCAAGTCTTACTGAGTGGGCATGTGTCTGCATGATAGTAAGGTTGACCTGTGTGCGTATGACCTCTCGGAGTTGAGGATGAGTCACAGGTATGTTCTGATTCGCTTTAACATAAAGAAAGTAGAGTTATGGCCTGCCAGCTTCTGACAAATGTTTCCTGTAGCTTGTTCCTAGCATTTCTTTGTGCAGTTAACCCAACACTGAGAGTGAGTCCTTTCAAGATGAGCTTCCAGGGGAGACCCTTCAGGTAATCTTTTCCCAGAGAAAGTGTTCTTTGCCATCTTCCTCTAGAGAACATAATAATACTATTTTAGGGAAGCATAAAAGATAGCTCTCTTCCAGGAACAGTGGCTTCTCAAGACCCC
>NW_024426008.1:23175450-23177680 GCF_017311325.1 Ursus maritimus | reverse complement strand
AGATTGGATAAAAAGACATGACCTATCCATTTGCTATCTACAAGAGACTCATTTTGAACCTAAAGATACATCTAGACTGAAAGTAAAGGGGTGGAATACCATCTTTCATGCCAATGGACCTCAAAAGAAAGCTGGGGTAGCAATTCTCATATCAGACAGATTGGATCTTTTTTTTTTTTTTAAAGATTTTATTTATTTATTTGACAGAGATAGAGACAGCCAGCGAGAGAGGGAACACAACCAGAGGGAGTGGGAGAGGAAGAAGCAGGCTCCTAGCGGAGGAGCCTGATGTGGGGCTCGATCCCATAACACCGGGATCACGCCCTGAGCCGAAGGCAGGCACTTAACCGCTGTGCCACCCAGGCGCCCCCAGAGAGATTGGATCTTAAACTAAAGACTATAGTTAGAGATACAGATGGACACTATATTATTCTTAAAGGATGTATCCAACAAGTGGATATGACAACTATAAATATATATGCCCCTAACAGGGGAGCATCAAGATACACAAGCCAACTCTTAACCAGAATAAAGAGACATATAGATAATAATATGTTAATAGTAGGGGACTTCAACACTCCACAATCAGCAATAAATAGATCACCTAAGTAGAAAATCAACAAAGAAACAAGAGCTTTGAATGCCATACTAGACGAGTTGGACCTCATAGATATATAGAACACTACACCCCAGAACCAAAGAATACTCATTTTATTCTAATGCCCATGGAACATTCTCAAGAATAGACCATGTTCTGGGTGACAAAACAGGTCTCAACCGATACCAAAAGACTGAAATTATTCCCTGCATATTCTCAGACCACAATGCTTTGAAATTGGAACTCAACCACAAGGAAAAATTTGGAAGAAACTCAAACACTTGGAGACTAAGAACCATCCTGCTCAAGAATGACAAACTGAGGGCATCAGAGGGGAGGGGGGTGGGGGAATGGGATAGACTGGTGATGGGTAGTAGGGAGGGCACATATTGCATGGTGCACTGGGTGTTATACGCAACTAATGAATCATCGAACTTTACATCAGAAACCAGGGATGTACTGTATGGTGACTAACAATATAATAAAAAAACATTAAAAAAAGAATGATTCGATAAACCAGGAAATCAAAAATCAATTTAAACAATTTATGGAGACCAACGGGAATGAAAACACAATGGTCCAAAACCTACGGGACACTGCAAAGGCAGTCCTAAGGGGAAAATACATAGCCATCCAAGCCTCACTCAAAAGAATAGAAAAATCTAAAATGCAGTTTTTATACTCTTATAAAAGAGAAACAGGCCTAATCCACGCATGAGAAAGCAGTTGATCAAGATTAGAGCAGAGATCAATGAATTAGAAACCAGGAGCACAGTAGAGCAGATCAACAGAACTAGAAGCTGGTTCTTTGAAAGCATAAATAAAATTGGCAAACCACTGGCAAGACTTATCCAAAATAGAGAAAGGACCCAAATTAATAAAATTATGAATGAAAAGGGAGAGGTCACAACCAACCAGAAAAGGCCCCGAATCGCCAAGGAACTGTTGAAAAGGAAAAACAAAGCTGGGGGCATCACAATGCCAGATTTCAAGCTGTACTACAACGCTGTGATCACAAAGACAGCATGGTACTGGCACAAAAACAGACACATAGACCAATGGAACAGAATAGAGAACCCAGAAATGGACCCTCGGCTCTTTGGGCAACTAATCTTTGATAAAGCAGGAAAAAACATCTAGTGGAAAAAAGACAGTCTCTTCAATAAATGGTGCTGGGAAAA
The DNA here is from genome assembly GCF_017311325.1 of Ursus maritimus. NCBI lineage: Eukaryota > Metazoa > Chordata > Mammalia > Carnivora > Ursidae > Ursus > Ursus maritimus. The sequence continues at coordinate 23,175,901 of NW_024426008.1, read as the reverse complement.
TTGGTCAGCTACATGCAAAAGAATGAAAGTTGACCACTCTCTCACACCATACACAAAGATAAACTCTAAATGGATAAAAGACCTCGATGTGAGACAGGAATCCATCAAAATACTAGAGGACGGCATAGGCAGCAACCTCTACAACATCGGCCAAAGCAACCTTTTTCATGACACATCTCCAAAGGCAAGAGAAACAAAAGATAAACTGAACTTGTGGGACTTGATCGAATAAAAAGCTTCTGCACAGCCAAGGAAACAGTCAAAAAAAACTAAGAGGCAGCCCACGGAATGGAAGAATATATTTGCAAATGATACTACAGATAAAAGACTGGTATCCAAGATCTATAAAGAACTTCTCAAACTCAATACACGAGAAACAAATAACCAAATCAAAAAATGGGCAGAAGATATGAACAGACACTTTTCCAATGAAGACATACAAATGGCTAAC
>NW_024426008.1:23018838-23175440 GCF_017311325.1 Ursus maritimus | reverse complement strand
ATAGACTGGTGATGGGTAGTAGGGAGGGCACATATTGCATGGTGCACTGGGTGTTATACGCAACTAATGAATCATCGAACTTTACATCAGAAACCAGGGATGTACTGTATGGTGACTAACAATATAATAAAAAAACATTAAAAAAAGAATGATTCGATAAACCAGGAAATCAAAAATCAATTTAAACAATTTATGGAGACCAACGGGAATGAAAACACAATGGTCCAAAACCTACGGGACACTGCAAAGGCAGTCCTAAGGGGAAAATACATAGCCATCCAAGCCTCACTCAAAAGAATAGAAAAATCTAAAATGCAGTTTTTATACTCTTATAAAAGAGAAACAGGCCTAATCCACGCATGAGAAAGCAGTTGATCAAGATTAGAGCAGAGATCAATGAATTAGAAACCAGGAGCACAGTAGAGCAGATCAACAGAACTAGAAGCTGGTTCTTTGAAAGCATAAATAAAATTGGCAAACCACTGGCAAGACTTATCCAAAATAGAGAAAGGACCCAAATTAATAAAATTATGAATGAAAAGGGAGAGGTCACAACCAACCAGAAAAGGCCCCGAATCGCCAAGGAACTGTTGAAAAGGAAAAACAAAGCTGGGGGCATCACAATGCCAGATTTCAAGCTGTACTACAACGCTGTGATCACAAAGACAGCATGGTACTGGCACAAAAACAGACACATAGACCAATGGAACAGAATAGAGAACCCAGAAATGGACCCTCGGCTCTTTGGGCAACTAATCTTTGATAAAGCAGGAAAAAACATCTAGTGGAAAAAAGACAGTCTCTTCAATAAATGGTGCTGGGAAAATTGGTCAGCTACATGCAAAAGAATGAAAGTTGACCACTCTCTCACACCATACACAAAGATAAACTCTAAATGGATAAAAGACCTCGATGTGAGACAGGAATCCATCAAAATACTAGAGGACGGCATAGGCAGCAACCTCTACAACATCGGCCAAAGCAACCTTTTTCATGACACATCTCCAAAGGCAAGAGAAACAAAAGATAAACTGAACTTGTGGGACTTGATCGAATAAAAAGCTTCTGCACAGCCAAGGAAACAGTCAAAAAAAACTAAGAGGCAGCCCACGGAATGGAAGAATATATTTGCAAATGATACTACAGATAAAAGACTGGTATCCAAGATCTATAAAGAACTTCTCAAACTCAATACACGAGAAACAAATAACCAAATCAAAAAATGGGCAGAAGATATGAACAGACACTTTTCCAATGAAGACATACAAATGGCTAACAGACACATGAAAAAATGTTCAAAATCATTAGCCATCAGGGAAATTCAAATCAAAACCACACTAAGATACTACCTTACGCCAATTAGAATGGCAAAAATGGACAAGGCAAGAAACAATTGTTGGAGAGGATGTGGAGAAAGGGGATCCCTCCTACATTGTTGGTGGGAATGCAAGTTGGTACAGCCACTCTGGAAAACAGTGTGGAGGTCCCTTAAAAAGTTAAAAATTGAGCTACCTTATGATCCAGCCATTGCACTACTGGGTGTTTACCCCAAAGATACAGACAGAGTGAAGAGAAGGGCCATATGCACCCCAATGTTCATAGCAGCATTGTCCACAATAGCTAAATCGTGGAAGGAGCCGAGATGCCCTTCAACAGATGACTGGATTAAGAAGATGTGGTCCATACATACAATGGAATATTACTCAGCTATCAGAACGATTTCTCAACATTTGCTGCAACATGGACGGCACTAGAGGAGATAATGCTAAGTGAAATAAGTCAAGCAGAGAAAGACAATTATCATATGGTTTCTCTCATCTATGGAACATAAGAACTAGGAAGATCAGTAGGGGAATAAAGGGATAAAGAAAGGGGGGTAATCAGAAGGGGGAATGAAGCATGAGAGACTATGGACTCTGAGAAACAAACTGAGGGCTACAGAGGGGAGGGGGGTGGGGGAATGGGATAAGCTGGTGATGGGTAGTAAGGAGGGCACATATTGCATGGTGCACTGGGTGTTCTACGCAACTAATGAATCATGGAACTTTACATCAAAAACCAGGGATGTACTGTATGGTGACTAACATAATATAAGAAAAAAATATTACTATAAAAAATAATTAGTCAGTGAAATACTGCTGTAAATGCATCAGAGTGGCTAAAATTAGAAGACTGACAATACCAAATATCAGTGAGATGTGCAACAATTGAAATTCTTATATGCTGCTATTAAACTAAGCTATGTTGAACAACACTGAGGAATGGACATGTAGGGATTATCTGAGAAGGAGTATGACTGAACTCTCTGGGAAGATGGGAATATTCTCTATTGTGATGGGTTTTGGGTTACCCAAGCATATTCAGTTGCCAAAATTCATTGAATAGCACACTAAAGACATTCACCATATGTAAAGCTTACATCACAAAAACACATAAGTAAATATTGAACTCTAATTAATGACTGGCATGCTAAGTACTGGATGAAGTATACTGATGTCTACAACTTACTACAAAATGTATTTAAAAAATTAGATGAATTAGGGCGCCTGGGTGGCTCAGTTAGTTAAGGATCCAACTTTTGGTTTCGGCTCAGGTCATGATCTCAGGGTCCTGAGATGAAGCCCCGCATCAAGTTCTCTGCTCAGTGCAGAGTCTGTGTGAGATCCTCTCTCTCCCTCTCTCTGTGCCCCTCCCCCTGCTCACACTCAGTCTCTCAAATAAATTAATAAATCTTTAAAAAAGTAAGATGGATTGATAGATTGATAGAGGGATCAACAGATAGACGGTTGGATAAATATGTGATGAAGCAAATTAACTGCTAATCGTAGAATCTAGGTGGTGAGTATACATGAATTCACTGTGCAGATATTTCACTTTTTCAGTATATTTGACAGTTTTCATAATAAAATGTTGGGGGAAAGTTACGCATAAAAGGAAACACAATTGACTTCAGATGTCAAAACTCTGGAGTATTTTTCAAGTTATTTCTAATAGTACACATTAATTTTATAAAGAAAAAATGCACTTTATATTTTTAAAACTTCCTACCATTTCCATGAAGCAGAAAAAAAAAATAAGTGTTTTTTTCATCATATACTAATCAGCAGAACATAGCTTTCTAGCTAAACAATTAATCCATTATAAAGGTAAACTTTATACTAAAGACATGAGAAAATGAACATCACTGCGCCATAGGGAAATTATTTTAATAAGGATAAATTACTTGAAGCACATTTTCTTTGAGCATTCATAGGGCATTGCATGGATGGTAGGAGTCTGATTTTAGATGTCCTCAAGAGCCTCACAGCCTAGTTACATCATAGCCACTAAGTAGTTGCTGGATTCCATTTAGAAAATGTAACTTCTCTATTAGAGATACCTTTAAAATGAATATTAAAATTCCTAGCCCATTTTAGAAATACTGTGAAATAAAATAAAATGATGGATACAAAGGCACCTTGAAGGGGCATCTGGGCGACCCAGTCGGTTAAGCCTTTGCCTTCGGCTCAGGTCATGATCCTGGAGTCCTGGATGGAGCCCACACTGGAATCCCTGCTCAGCAGGGAGTCTGGTTCTCCCTCTGCCTATCCCCCTCACCGCCCTGCTCCTGTTCTCTTGCTCGCTCAATTTCTCTCAAACAAATAAATAAAATCTTTAAAAAACAAGAAAACAAAGGCACTTCGAAAAATTAAAGTCATGATACTCAGTCTGCTATTTCCCTCTCTTCATCCATGTTGAATGGTGGTCTTTAGAAAAGCATGAAAATTTTGGAGAAAGATTAACTTAAAAATCAAACAGAAAAAAAAAATTCCTAGCCAATTTTTCCTTGAGTCCATTTCTCACGTTTCTTCTGAGCTATCAGCTCTTCTTTCCTAGAGTTTAAAGTTGTTCTAATGGGAACAAAACTATCTAGCTGGAACTCAGATTTTATTTACCCCTTGCCTTTGCTTTTTATATTAAAAGAAATAGAAAAATTTTCCAAGAAGTGTTATCATTTTGCAAAATTAAAATGGAAACCTCTAGTTTATAACATTAGCCCTAAATCAGCCTATTTTTTAAAGGAAGTCCTATTTTTGTAGAGACCTGTAACATTTTCATGTTTAAAACCACAAGGAACTTCTTTTCTTGAGTCACTTTTTCTTACCAAATAGGGGTTCTTACCAAGTGATTTCCTTTCAGGGCACATTTTACTCACTGATTACAAACTCCTAAAAACAAGTGGGGTGTGTGTATATGTGTGTGCGTGTGTGTGTGTGTAACTCCAAAATCAAAAGCTCACCTACAATGAAACCAGTTTCTTTCTTTCTTTTTTTTTTTTAAGATTTTATTTATTTATTTGACAGAGAGAGAGAGAGGCAGCGAGAGAGGGAACACACACAGGGGAAGTGATAGAGGGAGAAGCAGGCTTCCTGCTAAGCAGGGAGCCCGATGCGGGGCTTGATCCCAGAACCCTGGGATCATGACCTGAGCTGAAGGCAGACGCTCAACGACTGAGCCACCCAGGCGCCCCATCAAACCAGTTTCTACTTGGCTAGACACCCAACATAATCAGAACCAGGAACTGTCATTAAAACACAATGATATTGTCTGTTCTTTTTAAAAACATGTGGTAACTGAGCTGTTTTATTAAGTTTTCATTACTCTAATTGGAAAATGAGATACTTTCTACACATGGACCTAATTCTATTTATTCTGAAAGTCAGTAGGTATTCCTTTTGAAGTATCGGAATTAATCTGTTGATACATTGTCCCCTATGGTAAATTAGAGAATTGTTCTCACTTCTGCAGCCCCTCCCTCATGTGAACTTGTAATGAGAATTGCTTCCCCATCACTGATGTTGGGTACAGCCACGCATCCACTTGCTTTGGCGCACTGAGGGATAGCAAGCATGAGGACGGGCCTTAACTGAGTGGTTTGACTCGGCTGCTTGTACTTGGTGATCCACCAGGAAAAGAATGTGTCGGGCAGTTAATAGGATTCTGGAAACAGAGGGACCACACGTGATCCCAACCTGGAGCTTTGATACAAACCTAGCTGACCTGGAACAGAAACAGAGCAGCCCTGGCTCATCTACACACCCATGAACAAGGGAAAATAAATGCTTGTTTTTGTGACCTACTGAGTGTTGGGGGCTGTTTGTTACTCAGCTCTAGTTTCGCGTGTTCAGGGGCATACACATGTGTGAAAACTGACTAACACACTCATATCCTTAAATTAACTCTTGGTCCCCAAACCTGCAATGACCAGAAGCTATGGAGACTCAAACAATCCTGCAGATCCCAATGGCCAGTGTTTCTTGTTACTATCAATGGGGACCCCAGACAAATCAGACACTCTAGATAATCTTCCATAATGAAGTTGGAGGGAAAAAAATAGAGTCAAAGAGTCAACAAAAAATGTGTGAAAGTCCTAAAGGTTCCATAGGAGTTGAATAGAAATAGCGAGAGAAAGAAGGTGTGTATTTAACCAGGCCATCTGCTTTCCACTCCACGGACCAAAGAATCGGAGTACAATCCAACTCTGAATTCTCTCTGGGTGTCACAGGGCCTGAAGAATTTCACTGTGCCAGAGTCTCCTCTCTCTCCCCCTCTTTCATTTGCAACTAGCTACAGGAGTGCTCCTTCCATCCAGAGCTCAGGGTACAGGAAACAGGGTATTCTCTGTTATCCCAAAGAAAAGGAGATGGGTTGATGCGATAGTATCTTGTTCTTCAAAAATCTGCCTCTGGGAAGTTCTTCTCTGCGGTCTCTCTCTAGTTTGATGGAGGATCAACACAGGGAGGAATCAGAGGTTGGGTATATCCTGAGAGGCTTATTTTCAGAGAGGGGATTTTTACACTTACATTTGCGTAGTATAGCAATAGATCTGTGTTTCTGCTGGTCAAGGTTAGCGATGCAGTTCTTGGCGACAGTCTAGAGGAAAATTAATTTACATAGCACTTTTGGTTTAAAAATGAGGCATTGAGCTATTATCTTGGTTAATTATAAAATTCTACTCCCAGCTTTCTACCATAAGAATAATTTCAGTGTTATGTCTCCTATAAATGATGCTTATATACTGTAAGAATTTTTCCTGTGGGTTACAAACATTTTCAAGTCTCAGTATTTTTCTGCTTTCACAGTAATGACTTAACAAAGCTGTTTCCACTAGGACCATCTAGATTACACAATGTGTTTTTCCATAATCATTATTTGTAATGGCTGCCTAATCTCTCAGAGAGTGGATGTACCATAATCCAATCAACCATTTCCTACTGTTGGATTTGTAAGCTGTGACCAACATTTTTGCTATTACACATAACTTTCCTGTAATGGGTTACACATTCTCGTCATATATTTTTTTAATCTTCTTATTATTTCTTTAGTACAAATTCCCAAAAGATTCTACTGGGCCCAAGGATATGACTATTTTAAAATCCTTGATAGATATTGCTAAATCAATTTCCAATAGACTTTTGTAATACCAATGATAATGTATGAGAGTACTAGTTTCACCCCTTCCTAACAAATATTCAATATTATTATGAATGTTGCTTTGTTTTGTAGCTAAATGAATGGGAGAAAAAAGGTACTTTATTATCATTTCTATTAGTTACTTTTTGAATTAAAAGTGAAGTGAAATATTTTCCCATGTTGGTTAAGTAGATAATCTCTTTTTCTCAAGATCTATTTACTTTATTATACCACAAAATACTGAAGTACCTTTCAAACCGTGCCTATCAATAAGAAAACATATGCTTATTGTTTCTTTTTTTATGTGGATGCTTTATGTGCGTTATTTTACAGATTTATATATAAACCAATTCTCGCAGAATGAGTATGTAAGTTGGGAGCATTCTTTTTTTTTCCCCCCTAAGATTTTATATATTTATTTGTCAGAGATAGAGAGGCAGAGACAGAGAGAGCAGGAGCAGCGGGAGCGGCAGGCAGAGGGAAAAGCAGGCACCCCGCTGAGCAGGGAGTCTGATGTGGGACTGGATCCCAGGACCCTGGGGTCATGACCTGAGCCAAAGGCAGACTTTTAACCAACTGAGCTACCCAGGAGTCCCTCGGAGCATTCTTAAAAAAAAAAAAAAAAAATGGGCAAAAAAACAGAGCAGTGGCAAAATCTTTCTGAAAAAATAATCGCTAGAACATTTTATCAGCATTTAGCTTGATCCAAAAGCATTGAGTTTATAGAGGGATCTAATCAACTTAGCAAATCAGCCAAAAACAACAGTACATGACAGATCAAATTCCATTTGAACAAATAACTCACAGAGGGCAGAAGCAGGACCAATGAAGGGAGGTTTAAAGGAGACAAGATTTTGCTAATGATAGGAAGAAATCTGTAGCAATTAGCTCAAATCCAAATCACACCCGGACTGTCTGGTGAAGGGGCAAGTTTCATATCACCGTGCTCTGGCAAAGACGGTTGGGGGTAGTTTGGGGTCATGTATAGGTATGACGGAGGCCTGGTACTGAGGAGGATGGATGGCTTCAAAGTCCCTTCCCACTCTACTTTCCCTGGCACAGCCTGTGGACCTGGCTCCCTTGGGCCTAGGAAGAGGGGACTCATCTGTACAGGACAGAGAAAGAGGAAGAAGCTGTCCTTCTCTTCCTGAGGGTGGGGCATACACTCGCCAGAATTTTGAAATAGTCAGACTTTATCTTGGGCATCTTCCCACTTCCCTTTCTGTACTTTTGCTTACCATCTCATCCAGATCTCTGCTGCCCCATATTCGGAAGAGGGCCTTCACCTCCAAGCAGGTCCCCTCCTACAGTATAACTCCTCTCTCTCCAACCATTTCAGATGTCCCATTCTTTTAATACAGGTAACCTCAGCTAGGTGTTGAGAGGAGAGCAACCATTTGAACCATTTCACTCTAAAATGTGAACGACCGATAGCCCGTTACCTTCCCAGACAGACATGAGTTTCAAAACATGATGTTTCTAAAACCAGTGGCATCTTTGACTGACAATATGTGGTAAGTTAAACTCTAATTAACAGCCCCTTTAGAGTTCAAATCCAAGTAAATCCAAGCTCTGTTACTTGCTGTCTGGTGAACGTGATGAAATCACCAAGCTACCCAATGTTTCATTGTTCTCATCTGTAAGTGAGGAAAATTTATTATCAAGCCCAGCTTGATGTATGGATCTTAGGAAATCTTGATTACTACCCTCCCCTTGGCAGTCCTCCCCGCAGAGGTGCCATCATGGATTTCCTGCAGTCCTCCTTCCAACTTCATTTCAAAGTCCCTAATCCATATTCCTTGGGCTGGATGGTGAGTATCTAAGGCAGAATCCAGGCAGCTGAGATCCACGTGAAAGGACGACTTCCTCGACTTCCTCAAGTTCAGCTGCCCCCACTGTCCCTTTCTATTGCATGATTTCCTACCAATACACTGTTTACCTTTTCCCCTTTTCTTGGTGTTCATTTTGTTATTTTTGTTTGACTGATTGTTGGGCTGAGGTGTTAAAGTTTGATTTGAAAGTTTATGCTTAATTTATTTTCAAAATTTCTCATCTTCTAATACCTATATTTAAGGCTACAGCTTTCCTTCTGGGTAGTGTGTTGACTATAAACCACAGATTTTATAAAGGAATACTTCTGTGTCCCTTCATTGTTACGTGTTTTGTAACTTCCATTTGATTTTCTCCTTAACCCCAGAGTTATTTAGCAACATGTTTTTAATTTTTTTTAGATGGTTGACTTTGGCGGGTATTATTATTGATTTGATTTGTGCCGTCTTACTGCCTCTGTGTTATTGGGCACTAGGAGGCCAGCAGTCATTCGGCAGCTCTGTCTTCTCTCTAGATCTCCTGTCTCCATATTCCCATCTCTAGAAATGATGCTAACTCTCAAAAGTTTATATTCAGTGCAGGTAGGCTATAAATGAAAGGATGCCTCACTAAATATACTTTAAAAGTAAATGACACAGTACAGTACTTTCAGCAAACAATAGCTACAGGTTCCCATTTAAAATGATATTCTGCCGCTCGAACAACCCACTGTGCTCTCTTAATATGGTGAAAACTGATGGAACCTTAATTAAAACAAAAGTGTGCTAAACCAGAAAAATAAAAATGTATTGTGTGTGTGTATATGTGTGTGTGTGATGCAACATCTTTGCAGGTGAGGCATTTATCTTCCCACCCTCAATTAAAATTTGGCCCTGTCTCCTAGCGGTTTAAACAAGGGAAGTTTAATTATGTAACTGCTGTTATTTTTACAGCCACATTGGGGAGTTCTCTGCTGATTATAAGATTGCCTTATCGTAATGAGATAGCAGAGCTGACATCCTCCCAAACTGGGCTAGTTGTTTACTTATTTAAATATTTATCTTTTTCCCACAGGCACTGGAGACCAAGTTAGCAGTTGTGTTATCGTTAAAATTAAGAGAACATAATCAGCCTTACATTTGGGTCTTATAAGGTGACCAAAATGCTCTGCTTTGGTGGGGGCTGGGGGTTTCCCGAGGTACGGAACTCCCAGGGCTAGAATGGGGACAGTCCCGCACTAACCAGGCAGTCAGCTGCCCTACTTATTTCCCAACAGTAAATCACAGCATTATCCTGGGCCAATCTTAGCAGCAGGCAGACTAAGCTACCTCACTGACTTGGCATGATTTAAGGGCTGTCAGAAAGGCCATTCTGCCTGTGCCCCAAACGACCAGCAGACTCTAATAGCACTGTCTTTCCTGACCTGCCATTTCTACCTTCGTTAAGTTATTCCTGATTATGTTTCTTTTCACTGGAATTAGACATCCAAGGCCCAGGCATTATCTTTAAAGACCTTTGTTACAAAGCTTAAATCTGGAAAGGAAGACATTTTTAGGATTCTTCTCATCTCACAGCCCAAGGAACCCTTTGAAAAGCTTTAAAAACCAGCGTGGTGCGGGTGACATGAAATTAATTAGAGGTTCCCCTCCCTATCCCCAGCTTCCTCTCATTGGCACCCTCCCTCAGGCCATCGGCACCTTCCTTCTATCACTAACCTTCTGGATTTACACGAACATGCAAGGTTTAGAGTAAGGCTTATGCCTCTAAAAAGTTTAAAGAGTTACCTTTTCAGAGGACATATGCATTTTAAGTGGGAGTAAAGCTCCTGTTTGCCTTTTTAAAATTATGATATGTTAGTCACCATACAGTACATCATTAGTTTTTGATGTAGTGTTCCATGATTCATTATTTGCATATAACACCCAGTGCTCCATGCAATACGTGCCCTCCTTAATGTTTGCCTTAAGTCAAGGAGGCATAAAGTAAGAAATTTCAGGAATCTAAACAGCAGGAAGTCTGTCATGGCCCCACAGTGGAGTAGGCCCCGCTCCCCCACCCCAATCATACAGAGCGTACTGGGAAGCTCCCACAGTAGGAAGCTTCCATCAGGGAGATGAGAGAATCCTTTCTCTCAGCAAACATTTTTGAGCATCTACTATGAGCCAAGCAGACTGGCCTCCTGAGACAAATGAGACATCCTTCTTACCCATAGGCCCCCCGGTCCAGGTCGGAGAGAGATGCCTGCAGTAAGTGTGTGCTGTACAGACGCGTGTCCGGGCGCAGGAAGGGGAAGCCCTGGTGACAGGACTGAGGGGAAGTCAGGGGTTGCAAGGACAGATATGGTGAACACAGAACTTAGGCCCACAACACTTGTGCCCCTGAAACAGGCTGAGAGATGAAACCAAGTCCAAAGAGCAAAATTCTCCCTTTACCTAACCCCCCTCTGAAATGGAATTTTTGAACTCAAAATATCTTCGTTGACTACTAAAAAGCTCTAAACATAAAAGTTGGAAGAAAAAATATATATAAGTTCTGTGAAATATATAAAATTGAACTAAACTTAATAGCATAAATAACTTATGCAATTCTCAGGGAACCACAAACTCAATAAAAACTACTTTTCTGGGGGAATAAGGATTCAAAACTCCAAATAAAAGGAGAGACTTCAGCTTTCATGGACAATGGGCTTGACTTTTTTTTTCTTTTAAGTTACTTGGTGTTTTTTTTTTTTTTATCTCTTTCTGTTTCATTTCCCAGAAATAAAAACTGTTTGCATTCCATTATTTCCACTTTCCAATAATAACATACTGACTGAATCATCTTTCATGCTTTGTCTCACAATTAAACCTTTGAATCCACATTCCCTTCTTCTGACTTTTAGATATCAGAAGTCTAACTAATTGAATTAGGAGGAGGGTCTAAGTTAGTCACTATGTATTTCAACAGCACAACTTGGCACCTTCTTCAAGAAAAATTACAAATTTTCAAGGAGATTATGGAGATGAATCTTCATGGTGTCAGTGGACAAACCGAGACTCATCACAGTTCAGCTGTGAAATGGAAATCTTAGGCTGCAAGAAGAACTACTCAGGAGAGTTGGAGACCCTTCCCCTAACCTCTTGATTAGACACTCTCTCAGTATGTTTACTCCGGAGGCAACCCTAGGGACAAAGGACTGATGAAATCGAGAAGAGGAATCACGCATTAGGGAGAGGTGGTAGGTGACATCACCTCTAAAGGTCCCTTGCAAGTCCAAGATTCTGTAAAATTACTCTTTGGGATGTTGGAGAGCCTTGACTGGATAGGCCTTGCCTTGTGCCAGTGAACCATGGGTTCCAAGTAGGTGCCTCCTTCCATCAGTTGTCCCACAAGGCAACAACACACTGACCCAACTCTTTTTTTTTTCTAAGATTTATTTATTTATTTGGGAGGGGGTGAGAGAGAGTGAGCACACAAGTGGGGGGAGGGGCAGAGGGAACAGGAGAGAGAGAATCTTAAGCAGGCTCCACGTTCAGCATGGAGCCCAACACGGGGCTCGATCCCACGACTCTGAGATCATGACCTGAGCCAAAATCAAGAGTCAGGTGCTTAACCCACTGAGACATCCAGGAGCCCCCATTTAAATCTGCCCCCCTTACTGCTACCACCCCAATGCCTGAAATCAAACCAAAAGTAAACAAACACTGAGTGAGCACCTTTTATACACCAGCTTGTAAGCAGGTCTGCGGTAGTATTTCAGTAGTTGGCAACATCGACAATTTTAAAACACCATAAAAGTTTAAAAAAATAATAACAACAACGAAAAGATGTCACCAGAAAGTCTTGAGCAGTGATACAAAGGTGAATGGATAGTTTGGGATTCCAACACTGTTCACTAACTCTGTGACCACGAGCTGGTTATTCAGTATCACTCATCCTTTACCACATCAGTAACAGGGGACCCTCGTGGTTCTTTCCTTATAAAGCTGCTGTGAGGATCAAGCAAGGTGACCGTATTAGATGCTGAACAGGGCTTCGTGCAGAGAAGCTTAACTCCTTCCCATTTGAACCTCTGTACACTTCCCTCCTGTTCTCCACCTCCCTGTGTGCAGGCTTCTGCTGGGATTTGGTCACCTGGGAGCCCCAGGACGGCAGGAGAGGGAAGGCGAGGAATATGTTCTCCAGGTCCCCATCTAAGAGGGTCGTCACTGGGCTGCCAAGGTCCCTTGACAGGTGACCTCAAGGCTGAGATGAGGTGACTGTGCCTGCCTTGGGTTGCTGCCCCTCTCCTTCCTCGTGATTTCCCGCACACTCTCCATGGCACTGTGAATAGTCCCTTTGTTAGCCTCTCCTCAGATTACCCAGCTGGACTGCACCACGGGATAAAGCAGCTGTCAGTAGCAGCCGTGATTTATTTCGGAGCATAAGGTTAAGCACCAAACGAATTATAACACAGACACTGCAAAAGACATACTGTAGTGCAAATAAGTCCCCCCACCTGCAGAAGGTAGTTGGAATAACTCAGACCATTCCCTACTTCTTGACCTTTTCATAGCACACCTCAAGAGTAGCTTTCTCTTTGAAAAACCTCCTATCAGTTAGGGTTGCCCGATTTAGAAAACAAGGGTAACAAAAACAATGAGCAATTATTTTAGTGTAAAGATGTCACAAACATTGCTTCTCTGAAATGTATCCATTGCCTATATGAAATTCATATCTAACTGGGTCTCCTGTATTCTTTTTGGCAACCCTACCAGTCATAGGAAGATTTGGACCCTTCCATTCACTGTTTCTTAAATGTCTACTTAAATGTCTACTACTGCCTTTACAAGTGGGTGGGAAAGTCAGGCGTTATGATGAATCAGTACCTTCCCATGGAAAAAAACCATTCACTATCCACCTGAGTTCGCAAGTAGGTACAGAGAGGCCAAATCTGGGTCACATTCTATTCAGGATGCACCAATCGTGTCTGCCCTTCGCTCCCGCCCTTCCATGTGCAACTGCCCCACACCGCCGCCCCTGCCCGAGGACACCAAGTAGGCCAGCTGGTTGGACCAGGAGAAGGACCACTGCCTGACAGTGACTGACGTCACCCGGTATAGGGCGTTGAGCTGAACCAATCAGATTTCTGATATCTCCAGAGAATTTTGACTAAGGGAATGAGGCAGCTAGCAACAGCAACTGTAGGAACTGCAAAAATGCCTGAGAAGACTTGCGCTTTGTATGAAGCACAGTTGAGGTAGAGGAAATACAGTCATCAAAAAGAGAAAGACTACAACGGCACAGCAGAAACAAACAGACTTTCGAAGAGCAGCTAGGATCCATCAACGATGGAAGCCCATAGGAAAGCTCCACTCACGGCCTCCAGAGCGTCTCGGGATGCAGACCCAGCCTCTGGCTCCCGTCTCCGGGAGGCTCCATTGTTCTGTTTTCTCTTGAATGCTAAATGATGCAACCCCTCCTCTATACTTAAAATACCTCCTTCTTACTTGAGATAATTCAAGTGAATTACCTCCCTGCACCCACACGATAGGCTGCTGAGTCCCCACCAGTTGAGTAGTTTCTAACCCTGAAGAAATTCACATGCCACCATTGCCTTGGGGAGGCCTGGGATGAAGGGAGTAATCTATTCCTTTGGGACCCTAACACCTAGGGGTCTCTAAGTAAAACCCCTTAAGAAGAGTGAGGCAGCACTGCTCTTCTTGCTTCCCTCCCACTGCTTGCTAAAAGCAGGCTGGTGGGCCACAGCTGTGTTTGTGCCATACCCAAGCAAAAGCCACTGCAACTACACAACGTCGCTCTTCAAGAGAATCCACGGTCAGCAGGTCACCCATGTGAATATTTTATGTGGCAACTATTCCCATATAATAAACATTAACTATAAAAAAAAATCAGGATGGCAACTGTAAAAATAATAATAATAATAAATAACAAGTGTTGGAGAGGATGTAGAGAAATCAGAACCCTTATGCATTTTGGGGGGGAACGTAAAATGGTGGAGCCACCATAGAAAACAGTATGGCATCTCCTCGGACAGCTAAACAGAGCTAGCAAATGATTCAGCAATTCTACTCCTGGATATATACCCAAAAGAATTGAAAGCAAGTAATCAAATAAATACTTGTACACTAATGTCCATAGCAGCACTGTTTACAAAAGCCATATGGTGCAAAAAAGCCAAAAGTCCATCAACAGATGAATAGATAAACAAAATATGGCATATCCATACAATGCAATATTTTTCAGCAGTAAGAAGGAAGGAAAGTCTAGTATATGCTGCAATATGGATTCACCTTGAAAACATTACACTCTAGGTGAAATAAACCAAACACAAAAGGCCACATATTGTGTGATTCCATTTATGTGAAACTTTCCCAAATAGGTCAATACATAGAGACAGAAAGCAGACTGACCGGGGTTAGGGGTAAATGGGGAATAACTGCTCGTTGGGTATGGAGTTCTGACTGGCATGGTGAAAAAGTTCTGGAAATGGATAGCGGTGATAGTTAACCCAACATTGTGAAAGTACTTAATGCCACTGAACTGTACACTTAAAATGGTTAAAATGGAAAACTTTATGTTATTTATTTATTTTTTTTTACCACAATTAAAAATAAAAACAACCAGGCTGTCTGAGTCAGGGCTTCAGTGGGCTTCCCAGAAGCCACTAAGCCAGGTCTAAGGCAGTGGAAACTGCTGCACATTAGAATTATCTGGGGAACTTTTATTTTTTATTTTTTTAAAGATTTATTTATTTTACAGAGAGAAAGAGAGAGCATGAGTGAGTGTGCGTGCAAGCGGGGGAAGGGGCACAGGGACAGGGGGAGAGAGAATCCTTCAAGCAGACTCCCTGTTGAGAGGGGAGCCTGATGTGGGGCTCAATCCCAGGACCCCGAGATCATGACCTGAGCCGAAACCAAGAGCCAGCTGCTCAACTGACTGCGCCACCCAGGTGCGAATTACCTGGGGAACTGTTAAAATCCCCAGTGTCAGGACCTCGTCTCAGACCTACTCGTCAGAATCTCTGGAGGTAGGCATCAGCATTTTTTCACACTCCCCAGTTTATTTTGATATGCAACCATCAAGAACAGTGCTCCAAGTCAATTTGCTTCACAAACTTTAATGTGCATACAAACCACCTGGCCATTTTGTTAAAACACGGATTCTGACTGCTGTATCCGTCGTGGAGTCCCAGCAGTTCCAGCAAGCTCCCAGGTAATACACATGTGGCTGGTCTGCGGACCACACCTGGAGTAGTAAAACCCTACAGTTCATCCTGCCAGTTGTGGATCTCTTCTCTTAAAGAAGAAAATTCCATTAAGACTTAACAACGTTCATTATCAAGAGGGTCTCCCTATCCAACCACATTTTCATAAGCCATATTTTTTCAGCCTGTAAGATACTCCTCCAAGGCTCTCCCACAAAGGCCCAGATGCTCTCATCAGATCCTTTGAATTATTGAATATTTCTTATTACCACTTCCACTTTTGCCTAATTTCTCATGTTCCTGCAGATCCAAGTACAGATCCAGAAATATTCATGTAATAAGCTAGAGTGACTTCCACATCTTGGCTGCAGTACATAAAATATAACAATCAATATTTCAGTGAGACTTTGTGCCTGGTAATTCAGGAATAAATCATATGAGATCTTGACTGCTTTGACATTGAAGTCCAAATCATTCCCTTTCCCAGTATCAAGCCGTAATAAAGTTGACGAAGTACATTTGTGAGTCCAAAGGAAATAAGTTTTAAAATGATGCCAATTATATGTAAATAAAATGATTTCATCACATAGTTTTGTGGACAAAGATGCAGAAACTTCAGGTTGCAACAGGTCTTAAAGAAAATGAATGAGATCTCCAGTAATGATTATGATCAGGAATTTAAATATGAGTAGGCAGAGATGTGAAAAACTCATTGGTGAGGCATCTAAAAAAAGGTGGTAAACGGTGTTATTACAAAAAGCAGTTAGCTTTTAGCATCACTTGTCAGATTATATATAAAACAAGAATAGAAAAGGAATGTCAGAGCTCTGCTCTAAATTAATTTTTGCCTGAAGCTGATACACACAGGGCTGGTGCCCAGTTTAAACGGCACAATCCATCTGGAAAGTTAAAAGTTCAAGAGCCTCAAAAAGTCTGTAAACTTGTGATGTGCAGCAGTAACGAATGAGAACAATGTATGTGTAAAGACAGCATAAAATCTAAAAACAGTGGTGGGAGGAAGAGAAGAGACTCAAACCAACTGAGCAAAGATTTGTGATAATAATCCCTCGAAATGTGGCTAACATAAGCAGACACATGATGACATTTTAAGGGTTCAAGTAAGGTATCCGATCATGTTGATTTTATAGCAAAAAGCATTGAGAGACAAGCATTTACAGCAACAAATCAGGACATTTTATTAACAGAAGCCATAATAAATCATGGTAAAAAACAATAATCCTGAATTTATGCTCTAAATATAGCAATAAATATATAAGATAAAAATGTATAGAAATAAGGCAGAAATGTAACCCATGATTAAGAGATTTTAACCCTCTGCTTTCAGAACATTATCAAAAAGAGCATTAATAAGGATACTAGAGATCTGAATAATTTATTATATTGCTCATTACCTCTTAGATAAAGATCTCCAGGGCAATTCCTCTCAGAGCTCATAGCCAAGATAGAATTTCCTCTCCTGATGAACAGATACTCTTTTTTAGTCACACAAAACTCTGAAACTATTTAAGAAGGATTAAAAAATATAAAACCCAGGTACTTTCTATTTTGCTGACGCTGTAGGAAAGCCCAGGGCCAAATTTTGCTCTTCATGATGTCATTTCCTTAAGCCACGATTTTTTAAGATAGTATTAGTTTTCCTCCTCTCTGCTTGGATTTCTGCCTTTTAACCTGTATTACTGGTGTTGATCTTAGCATATCTGCACTTTTATTCTGAACCACCTCAAATCCTTTTTTGAAAATACATCGTGAGAAATAAATCAGTACAAATGTGATTTGAATGCAGCATCTAGTAAAATAGAACGAATGGTACGGACCTGTTGGAAATCCTTAGCCATCCTTGGAATGGGCTCTTTTAAGGCTGGACAGGACAGGCAGGCTTCCCTGGGCCAAGACTTTTATAGGACTCCTTATCATTTGCATAAACCAGCATTAAAATACATGGCCCAATCCTGGTTCAGACTTAAGATCCTTTGGAGGTCATATCATCTCTGCTGCTCTGGCTGGAATCTGTGTCTCTGACAAGCCTTGTGTGCATGGTCCATCTCCCTCCTGGTTCCTGGCTTGCTGTTCCCACATTGGCTCCCCCAGCACTGATCTTTTTCCAACGTTTACTGGCATCCCTACTAAGAACCATTTTCACCCAGCGAATCCAGCAAGCTGGCTAATTCCTCCAAGAGCCAAGTCTTGTCCACTGCCCAGATCTGAACAAGCCTGCCTTGGTCCTGGCACCACGGGGGACACCATGAGAGTCACATAGGAATCAAGGGAATTCAAAACACATGCTTGTTTTCCAAGTCCCTCTATCAATACAGTGCAGACTACAGAACGAAAAACAGCCAAAGAAGCACTTTGTAATTATAAGAAAGTATCAATTCTATACATATTAGTGCTATAAACTTGAAAAAGATAAAGACAGGTAGCAAAGTTAAACATGTCTCAACACCTGTGCAAGAGACAATTACAAAGTATCTTAATGCCCTCACTATCTCTCCTCAAGTAAAAGCTCAACTTTCTGAATTTCTCCTAAATATCTCATTCATTCACTCATCAGCTGGTTATTGGGCATCTGCTATGTGTCAGGTCTGGGCTGGGCACTGGGGATACAAGAATGAGGAGAAATAATGAGCTTATTGTTTAGCGGGGGGGGGTAGAGTTCTGCTCACAGCACGAGTAAACACGGGGTGTTGTGGGCACACAGACAAGAGCCCCTTGGGTGTCCTGCAGGAACAGGATGAGTTCCCAGGGTAGGGGAGGCCTGAAGATGAGGAGGGGCAGGACTGGAAGCTGCTGTGGGGGTGACAGGAATGAACTCGAGGTGGTGTGGGTGGAGACAAGAGGAGTGGACAGAGGAGAGTTAAAGAGGAGGTGAGCTTGAGGGGTTTTGATGAGGAGGGGAGAAACATGGATTATGGTGGGGTCTGCTTTCAGCAGAAACGTGGCACCTTCACTGTGACAAGCAACACAGGAGGAACATGGCAGGGAAGGAAGACGATACATGGCATCAGTTATGCTTCTAATGGATAGAGCAGAAAGAGGGAGAAAAGACAAGGAGAAAGGAACAGGGGAAAAGAGATTGGGAGGTTGAAGATTGATGATCCCAGGACTACTGACAGCTCCACTGACCACAGATGCTGGAGCAGATGAAGACGACCCCAAACACACTTGCCCCTTCTTACTAGTTGGGTGTTAACTCTACAGCCCTACACCCAGTGACCTGGATGACATGGTATGTGTGCTGGGAGGACTCCATTTGCCTGGACTAGAAGCAAGTCAAGTGCCTTGGAGAAAACTTCAGCAAAATCACCTTCTTGGCCCAATTCCCCAGGGCCCACAACTCAAAGAAAGGAGGAACAATAAAACCCAAGGGAAATCATTGAAAAGAGGGATTCTCCGAAAGCCCTAGAGTTGTAGCCCAAAGGCCTCTTTTTCTCTGGTTCCCACTTGACTTTCTAAAGGTAGGTACAGGGTGCCCTTCTTCCCAAGTAAAAGGCTCAGCGCTCTCAATGTAGCAGCATGTAGGTGACCACATGACCAAGAGTCAAGCCAAAGTAGATTAATGAGCCACAAATAGGCTGGACGAAGCAAACTAACGCCAACAGCTCAATTCAAACTGTTGGACTCAAGTAAGCAGGCATTTTATAGGAGAGAGAATGAACACTGATCTTCACTCCAAATGCAAGGAAAGGCCTTCCTAACCTCTGATTTAAACTTGTCCCAATACATTTGATTCTCGGGGGTAAAACGAGCTGGAGCCTCTCTAAGAACGCTCCATCCTTGGAAGAGTTTGACAAATCCCACAAATGTAAAGACCAGTCATATTTTGCTTTTGACCTGCTAGCAGCTGACCTAGGCAGGTGGAAGTATGGAAAGCCTGGTGCCTAATTCAGAGTGACCACCCAGAGTCCCACTGGTAAAGGTCTCAGGAGAGATGATGGGGTGTTTTTGAGAGGAAGAGGAAAAACAAAGAGGTAGCCTTTCACCCAGATATGGGGACAAAGTAAACTCAAAGTAGATGAAGATAGAGAATTATGCTTTTTTCAAGTCTACACGCACACACAACTGATCACCTTCTGAACTGTGAAGACATTAGTCTAAATTCTATTTACAATTATTCCTTGACGCTAGAAGATTCGGGTTGCAGAAATCTTTGATGAGTCAATGAGTATCATTTCCTAGAAAATTTACAGATTGCATTTATGTAAAAACAATCAAGTCTTACACAGGCGTGGGCATGTGTCTGCATGATAGTAAGGTTGACCTGTGTGCGTATGACCTCTCGGAGTTGAGGATGAGTCACAGGTATGTTCTGATTTCGCTTTAACATAAAGAAAGTAGAGTTATGGCCTGCCAGCTTCTGACAAATGTTTCCTGTAGCTTGTTCCTAGCATTTCTTTGTGCAGTTAACCCAACACTGAAAGTGAGTCCTTTCAAGATGAGCTTCCAGGGAGACCCTTCAGGTAATCTTTTTCCCAGAGAAAGTGTTCTTTGCCATCTTCCTCTAAGAGAACATAATAATCTATTTTAGGGAAGCATAAAAGATAGCTCTCTTCCAAGGAACAGTGGCTTCTCAAGACCCCTGGGGTAAGAGGCGGAAGGAAGAGGGCCTTCAAAGCAGGTCTGGACTCAGAAGGCCTTTATTTTTCCAGAGATTAGTTTTCTCTCCTAAATGTCTACAATAGCCTTCTAATTTGGGGCCCCTGGAGGTGTTCTTCGCAGTGGCCCTGGGTGAACACTGCTGCTATGAGAGACTAAGACCTGACTCTAGGCTTCTCAGAAGCCAGGGGAAGGAGGAGAGTTTAGTAAGAATTGTGT
This sequence comes from Ursus maritimus, assembly GCF_017311325.1. Taxonomy (NCBI): domain Eukaryota; kingdom Metazoa; phylum Chordata; class Mammalia; order Carnivora; family Ursidae; genus Ursus; species Ursus maritimus. Next base: position 23,155,159 of record NW_024426008.1, on the reverse strand, counting down.
GCAGTTAGCTGAGATGAAGAACTATGAAAATGTCCGAAGGGAAGGAGAGGTTTTCCTGGTACTGAATTCTGAAAGTCCTTGCAGGGGACACTATTCAGAAACACTGAGTGATTTGTTGGAGAATGTTTTCAACAACAGTTGCCTGGTAAGTGCAAAAGCTGGAAAACAAAAAAAAATTTTTTTAAGATTTTATTTATTTGTTTTTCAGACAGAAAGAGAGCACAAGCAAGGGCAGCAGCAGGCAGTGGGAGAAGCAGGCTCCCTGCTAAGCAAGGAGCCCGATGCAGGACTTGATCCCAGGACCCTGGGATCACGACCTGAGCTGAAGGCAGATGCCTAACCAACTAAGCCACCCAGGCATCCCTGAAATAAAGTTTTATCTTGTAGTGACCATTCATAAAAGTAGAAAGCATAATATTCAAATTTAATTCAATAAAGGAGATTTTGTTTAGAGTTGACTTGGGTTAGACCACATTAATACTCTTCCAGTGGTTGAACTTGACTCAAAGAAAGAATCTAAAATTAATAGAAGAGTGCATAGATGGTATGTCCTCTGAGTTATATTTCCCAAGTTCATTTCTCTCAAAAGGGATTTTAATAGGAGTTACAAGGGTCCAGATTATTCTCTTTAGCAAGGTCCTGGAGTGTTTGTTGATAATATACACCAGGATCCACAAACCACATCTTCTGGGTCAAATCTGCTTCAGTGTATGTTTTTGTATGGCCCATTTGGAAAGAATTTTTTTTTACATGTTTCTAATGGCTGGAAAAAAATCAAAGGAAGAATAATATTTTGTGACGTGAGAATAATATGAAATTCAAATTTTAGTGTCTATAAATAAAGTTTTATTGGAACACATTTACATTTCATCTATCAATCCTTTCATACTACAACAGTACAGTAAAATAGTTGCAATAGGGACTAGATGGTCTACAAAGTCCAAAATATTTACTATGTGGCTCTTTACAGAAAAAGTTTACCAACATCTGGAATTTACTGCTGACTGATGACAGACCTCAAAGCTCTTGAGATAAGACAAGTGAATTAAAGAATTCCCTAGTAGGAGCCACACTTGGACTACCAGGCTCAAAACAATTTAGAGAGTCAGAATTTCCTTCAAGAAGTCTCACTTAATCGTTTTACCTTTTAATGGTTGGCTTTCCTCCTATTTGTAGAAATAAGAAAACAGACCTCAGATGTTAAGTAATGGCACAAACAGATTTCCAGGTACATAAGGTATAAAAAGCAGGTCCGTAGAATCTTCACTGGCAATATTATTGAAATAAACAAATAGAGAAGAAAATCCCCAAATTTACCAAGTACGTAACCAAATAGGAGAAAACACCATGGGTACTTTTAATGTTATTGAAGACTGATCTAGGTCATAGATTCAAAACTTGGTTGGTAACCAAGGTAAAATAAATAAATAAATAAATAAATAAGGGGAGCCCTAAGGATAAGTCAGTCAACAATGTCATAAGAACTCTCAGCAATTATGCTCAATGTTCAAATGAAATACAAGAAGAGTACACAGGCCTGGAAACAGTCAAAGTCAGGATTTACAGAGACAGGAAGAGCAGCCTGGGCTTGTCATTTACAAGGGCATTGCGCTGGGTCGGAGAAACTGAAGTGCAGCATATGATTGGCTGAGTGGAGAGAAATCTTTCATCTCACTCTTCTGAAGTTCCACAAAATCTCGGCCGACAAAGCAGAACCCAACTAAAGACTACACTCAGCCCAGACCAGCTATTTCCTCCCTGGCACCTACACCCATATTCTTGGTCTACGGAAAAGTGGATGGAAAGCAGCTCAGTGCTCTTAAAAGGTATCGAATGTGAAAGATATCCCGGTAAAGGTGGAAACAATAACAATCTGAATTGGTGGCATGAAGGAAATGTAAGAGATGATCAGTTAACGCAGAAGGAAAACACAAAGAAATTAAGGGAGTTAAGAGAAAAGATGATACATAAGAAGAAAAATAAAGACAATCCTCTGTAAGGATAACTGGTACCCTTGCAAAAGCTGATGGAATCGAAATAAGTATTCAGAAACATAATACCAGAGATTTTCCTTGAAATGGTGGCAGAACCGACTGAAAGAACCCATAGTGCTCTTTAAATGAAGAGCTAATGTTAAAAAAAGAAAAAATCAACATTTGATTCCAAGTTAGTGAACTTCAAACATGAATAAAGACTATTTCAGGCATATAGACAGAGGAAGCAAGACACCTACAAGGAGGAATAACCAAGTTAGTCTCTAAAAACTCTTTAGCAATGTTAAAAGAAGAATACTTGCAAAGTGCTGAGGAAAAGGGTAATCCAGAAATATTACAGACTACAAAGTTGTTGTTTAAATAGGCGGATACTATGCTCGAAATTTAAGAGAACTCAGGTCACATGGAACCCGTAGGATTCTTGGAAAAGCGACTTACCTATATAATCCAGCCAATCAAATTCCACTCAGGAATGGAAAAGTTATGGTAAAAGGGCTAATGGTGATCACAGAAGTCTTTTAAATAATAAATTAAGACTAAACACCTGGGAGAATTATAACTAATCAAGAATGCCAATGTTATAATTCCTGGCAATTAAAATATATGAGCAACGAAAATCAGGAGGTAAATGCAAAGAGAGGCAGGAGAAAATGCAGGAGTTCCTACTCTGTTTTCCTAACAAAGGATCCATCTGTCCCATCAAAAGTGAAGCACATTTTCTCTTAAAAGTGACCAACTCTTAATGATTTTCATAATTTCTTTTCCTAACCCTAAAAGGACAGTCTAGAAAATATCTCTTGCGATAAAAAAAAAAACCTATTTGAAATTCAGTTTCTATTGCTTTTGTTCTATTCAACTAAAATTAAAGGTATTATTTAGAGTGTGATTTTACATACAATTCAAGTAAAATTAAACAATAATATTATTTATAACACTATCTCATGTGTAGGTAAACCCCAGAGCACCCTATTCATCTATGCCATCCATCTCCTTTACATCTGTGTGCAGAGAGAAATAACTGGAAATACGTTGACCCAATGCCACCCTCATCTGGGGATACAGGACTTTGGGTGGTTTGTTGTGTTTGTTTTTTCTTCTTATAGTTTTATATTTCTTGAGCTTTTATGTATTGTTTTGGTCACTTTTAAAATTTATACACAGTAAAATTCACTCTTTTTTGGTATACAGCTATTTGAGCCTAAGCAAATGCACAGTCAAGTAACTTTCACTGAAATCAAATCTTCATCACACCAGTCTTGTCTCGTGCTACTCCTTCGTATTCCAGCCTTCCTCCCACTCCCTGCCCCTCCAACCACACTCCATTCCCTCTTCCTATAATTTTAGGCCTTTTCCAGAATTTTATATAAATGGAATAACAAAATACACATAGCCTTTTGGGTCTGGCTTCTTTCACTTAATGCAATCTATCTGAGATTCTCAACGTTAGCTGAACATGAAAATCACCGGCGGAGATTTAAAAACCCCGATGGCCAGGCCATGCCCAAACCAGAAATTAAAGTAAATCAGAGTCTCCAGGGATAAGACCCAAGTGTCAATATTTTAAAGCTTCCCAGGTGATGCTGTGGACAATCAAGGCTGAGGACCACTCAGCTTATTTCCAAACTGCTTCCAACCCCACAATTCTATGAGTCTACTTTCGGCTTTCCCAATTTGTTAGATTCACTCTACTGGGGTCGGATCAGCCTCTGTGGGGGGCTGGGGGCAAGGGCTCTCCTGTGCACGGTGGGTGTTGAACAGCACCCCTGCTTCAACCCACCCTAGATGCCAGCAGCACACTCTCCAACCTGAGCTGTGACAACCAAAAACGTCTCCGGGCTTTGCCAAACATCCCCTTGGGGGCAAGATCCCATCTAGCTGAAAACCACTCCTTTACTGCAAAGCCACAGCAAGCCAAACACAGCTCAGGGCAACTGAGACGCCTTGATAACACGCAACATTTTCTTTTGTGTTTATCCTACCTGCTAATGTCTCCACTCCCACTTTATTAAGCCAACTAGGAAACTCCGTGTCCACTTTAATTTTGAGATCAAGTTGCCAATAACCAGCAGAGGGCACCTCTAAATATTGACTGATACTTCTAATTTCTCTGGGTCCCTGCGGAGAGGTGATAAGATCAAATTTGACCCCACAACCCGTGTGTGTGGGACCAGGAGACAGTAGGGAGGAAGACAGGACCAAGGACTAAAGAATGATCTGAGGAGAGAAAAGATAACAAAAGAGAGCCAGGGAGCTGGCCCACCAGGCGGTCAGAGACGTGGACCACGGAAATGGAAATTAGTTCCAGAAACTAAAAAGATTCCAGCTGCGTGAAGAGCCAAGGTCGCTTCCAGTTTCGCGGAGGGGGTATGGAAAAACACCTACCTAGACGTCTTCCTCCTTTTGCCTGGCCTAACCCAACTGCCCCTGAAAAGGAGCACATGACAAAGGCATGGACAACCTTTCCCCGCTTGTGACCTTGTGAGGGAGCCCAAGATATCCTGTTGCCACTGCCACAGTGGGACATAATTTAAAACCACCGTACTGTATTCAGGGCAGGGTACACCCTCTGGTTTTCTGGAGGGTCTAAAAGATCCATAAGGCTGTCTGTTGGCTCCTATCACACAAGCTTTGTGATTACTCTCAGGAAAATATCACCATTCACTCAGTCTTGAGAGCCATGAACTCTTCTAAAAATAGGTCTTGTGAAGTCAGCTTTGATTACACACTCCTTCTCATTTACGGGCAGGCTTGATTTCCCCTCTGACTTGCTTTTTTTCTGATGGCAACATAGTGCAAACTCCTTTCACAGGGGGCTTGGTCTGATGGTTCAAGCAGTTCTAGCTTGACACCTCTCTAGACTCTTGGCAAAATCAGAGTGGTGCCCATCTTACCAGGAGAACAGCCACCTAAGGGAACATCCTATCTTTTTGAGAAAAAAAAAAGTATCATATATTTTATCATTTTAAAATAACACATATGTGGAAGAAACCTAAATGATATTACTAAGTAAAAGAAACCAATCTGAAAAGCCTACAGACTATACGTTTCCAACCCTATGACATTCTAAAAAAAAGGCAAAACTATGGAGACAGTAAAAAGACAAGGGGCTGACGAGCATCAGAGGGGAAGGAGGGATGGACAGGTGGAGCACGGGGGATTTTGGGGGCAGGGAAACTACTCTGTATGACAATATAATGGTGGATACACGTTATTAAACATTTATCCAAACCCGCAGAATGGACGTTAAGAATAAATCCTGATGTAAACTCTGGATTTTGGTGGATAATAATGTGTTAGTATAGGTTCATCAATTGTAACAAACGTGATAATGAGGGAGGCTATGCACGAGTTAGGGCCGGAAGCAGGTGGGAAAGCTCTGTACCTTCTGCTCAATTTAGCTGTGTACCTGTAACTTCTCTAAAAACTAAATTCTATTTCTTAAAAACATGTAAAGAATACATACACAGTACAAAAAAAAAAAAAGCAAAGTACAGAAGAGTAGAAAAAAAAGGAGAAAATAAACAAAATTGATTTAATTTGAGGAACAAGAAACATTTCTACCAGTCTGATATTCCATTATTCTAATTAAATCAGTTGCATCTTCAAGAGTCCCCATTCAAATATAATTGTCTTTGGAGCAAAAGGTTTTAAACTTTAAATTATTCTTTGGAACACAGGTCAAGAACTCGGGCTCTAGAATCCAGCGAGTCTGGGTCGAGTGCTCCTACTCTGGCATCTGAGCTCTGTGACCTTGGGCAAATTAATCTCTTTAGGTGCCAGTTTCCATCACTGAAAAGTAGGGATGACAATAATAGTACTTAACTCAGAGTCTTTTATGAGAATTAAATGAGAAAATGCATGTAAATTTCTCAGGAAACAGTGTGGGGTACTTGGCAAGCATTTTTGATCCCTGTATCGTTTTTTTTAAAGATTTTATTTATTTATTAGAGAGAGAGAGAGAGGGAGAGAGAGCACAAGCAGGGTGAGTGAGTGCCTAGCTGAGTAGGAGCCCCACGTGGGGCTCAATCCCAGGACCCTGCAAACATGACCTGAGCCAAAGGCAGATGCTTAAACCGATGAGCCATCCAAGCCCCCTTGATCCCTCAATCTAAGAACTTCGTAATAATAATGTCTTTTGAACATACACTGGGTTTTAAAAGTCCTAAACTTTTGGAGTGCCTGTGTGGCCAGTCAGTTGAGCATCCAACTCTTGGTTTGGGCTCAGGTCATGATCTCAGGCTTGTGAGGTCCAGCCCTGAGGCAGGCTCCAAGGCTCCAAGCTCAGCACAGAATCTGCTTGAGACTCTCCCTCCCTTTCTGCTCCCGACCCCACTCAGCACTGGGGCTCGAGCTCACTCTCGCTCTCTCAAATAAATACATAAACAAAATCTTCAAAAAAGTAAAAGTCCTAAACTTTTAATGAACATTATGGTCTTTGGAGTATCTCTATACGTCAGTTTCAAAATACACTCAGTTCAGTGTAAGGTCCCTCCAAAGCATAATAAAATCTTAAAATAGGTCATTTTACAAATGAATAAAGTCAGTCCCAGAGAGATTAAGTGTCTGACCCAGTAGATATCAGAGCTGGGATTCCTTAGTGAACATATAGGAAGACTGCTTCTGGATCCATTTTTAAACCAATCTCTGATTCCAGAATTGGTTAATCCCGATGTAATTATGTCACTTGTTTCACAGATGGCACACCTTGGTGAATGATAAACTGTGGAAGCGTTGAGGCCACACGGGTCAAGGTTTGAAAGTTGTTTCTGCCTCTTATAAAGGGCACAGTGCCTGGCACACAGTCAGTGATTAATATCGGCTGATAATGCACAAGTTAATGTGTGAAAAGCATTGGGCTTTTATTACATTTTTTAGTGAGAGTGCGGCAGAATACAATTATGCCCAATAGTGAACTATTTATGCCTAAAAGCTACAAGACATTGGAGACAAAACTCGCACATTGAGACAAAAGCGGGATAGACAGGAAAGGACAGCACACATGAATGATTATGTCATTTGAGAGGGATACAGGTGATCATTTATTAAAAGGTTAGAAGACACCCTGAATCCACCCTGTGGGAACTAAACTGAGAGAGTTCTAGGACTTAGTTGATAGGGGATTCATTCAGATTGGGATTTTTCCAGAACAGGAGTTTAAGCAGCTTGGGCAGGTTTTATCTTCCCTTGCCACTTTGTTTTCCTCAAGGTGACTGAGTACCTTCTCATGGACGATGTCACCATATTGCACAAACCGAGCCGACGCCAACCAGGAACAACAGAATGGCAACATCGAGACTATCAATTACTCGGATATAATTTATGTTGTACTTCTGAAGAAAATTCAAATTTAATTCAATAGCATATAGATTTAAGTGGGTTCCCTCTTGAAATTTCTTCTCACAAACTTTGTTTTGTTGTTATTTGTGTTTTCCATTTATAGTAATGTTTTTCAAACCGAGGCTTAAGATGGTCCTCTAGACATAGAGCAGGAGGCTTGCAAGGAAACTTCTATCAGAAACAAACACCAGGGGCGCCTGGGTGGCTCAGTCCGTGAAGCATCTGCCTTTGACTCAGGTCATGGTCCCAGGGTCATGGGATGGAGTCCCGCATTGGGCTCTCTGCTCAGCGGGGAGTCTGCTTCTCCATCTCCCTCTCTGTGCATTCGCTCTCTCTCTCTCTCTCTCTCTCTCAAATAAATAAAATCTTTTAAAAAAATGAAAAGAAAAGAAACAAACACTAGTGACAAATAAGAGCTGGGGCAGGGCGTCACAAAGACTTCAGCCTTCGAAAGGTTATGTATATATGGGACTGGAGAATTCCTCCCTTCATGTTAAATTAAACTTAACCTCTTGTCCCAACTTCCAACCTAATCTCACCTTTTCATTGTCATGATGGGTCAGAGAGCAATAATGTTAAGGCTCAGAGTATATTTAAAGGGAAAGTGATAGGGGCGCCTGGGTGGCTCAGTCGTTAACCGTCTGCCTTGGGCTCAGGGCATCATCCCAGAGTCCTGGGATCGAGCGCCGCATTGGGCTCCTCTACTGGGAACCTGCTGCTTCCTCTCCCACTCCCCCTGCCTGTGTTCCCTCTCTCACTGGCTGTCTCTCTCTGTCAAATAAATAAATAAAATCTTTTAAAAAAATTAAAAAAAAATAAAGGGAAAGTGATGACTTACCATTCAGTGTAACACACAGTCCATCCTCATTATATGAGGATTCTGAATTTACAAACTCACCTCCAGCCTAAAAGTTATTTGGAACCCTAAAATCAATGCTGGAGGAGATTTTGGAGTCATTCGTGGACAAGCACAGAACAGCAAAAAATATGAGTCGTCTGACAGCACACGTTCCCAGCTGAAGTGTAAGAACAATGCTCTACCTTCTTGTGCAAAAGAGAGTCCTTCTCATAGCCCATCTAGGGCCATGGTTTTCACATTTTTTGGTGCTTTTTCTTGGTGATTTTGCTGTTTAAATGACCCCTGAGCATAATACTGAAGTGCTGTAGTGCTGTGTAGTATTCCTAAGCTCGAGAAGGCTGTGATGTGCTTTTCAGAGAAAATATGAGTGTTGGATAAGCTTCGTTCAAGCACAAGTTATAATGCTGTTGGCCATGAGTTCAGTGTTAGTGAATTGATAATAAGGTGCCTTTAGACAAAAACACATACAAAACTAGGTTAGGTATGCATCAATTGATGAAAATGTGACCAGTGCCTTTCAAGAACCAAACCCTGTTATTTCCCCTAGAAGCAATGGTTCAGTATTTGCTAATTCAGTGTTCACAGCAACAGTATAGAATATAACTAGTGCCAATAAAGAGAGTCAAGTGTCTCTCAACAATAGAGACCCCCAAGGATGAGCTAGTAGTTGGATCAATCATGCTGTGCCTTGATCTGAGATATCAACGACACACTTCCCAACTCCTGGCCCACAGGCTGCCCTTCAGTAATAGTAGAGGTGATTAGTCAGGCAGAGGTGGCCTGACAATGTGGCCTTTGAGACACAGAAGAGGCAACAGGGAAATACTCTTTGCATTCTATGTTGTCTAAGGCTTAGCAGAACTTTGCGAAATCAGAAGTATATCTCCTAGAAGTATTAAGTCAGCAAATGGGTGGTTAGAAAGTTCAAAACTGTATCAAGAAAAAGAATAAAGCCTATCAAGTATAAGCAAATACATAAATTCTAGGTTGTGTAGTTATGAGAAAATGTTTTGATACATTTCTACATTTTCTATTAAAAAACATATTATAATCAGTCAGAGAAAAAGGGACTTTTAGCAAGGTTTTAGTTCTCCATACAACAATTTTCAGATTACTTTAGTCCTTGGGAAATACGGTTTAAAAGCCTTCAGGGGGATGGTGCCTGGGTGGCTCAATTGGTTAAACGTTTGCCTTCGGCTCAGGTCATGATCCCAGAGTCCTAGGATCAAGCCCTACATCAGGCTCCCTGCTCAGCTGAGAGCCTGCTTCTCTCTCTCTCCCTCAGCTGCTCCCCCTGTTTGTGTGTGCTCTATCAAATAAATAAATAAAATCTTTAAACAAAACAAAACAAAACAAAAACCCAGCCCTCCGGGGCACGTGGGCAGCTCAGTTGGTTAAGCGTCTACCTTCAGCTCAGGTCATGTCCTGGAAACAAGCCCCGGGTCAGGCTCCCTGCTCAGTGGGAAGTCGGCTTCTCCCTCTACTCCTCCCCTGCTTATGCACTCTCCCACAAGGGTGAGCTCTCTCTCTCAGAGAAATAAAATCCTTTAAAAAAAATTAAAAAAAAAAAAAAGAAGTCCTCACTTGCCTTTTGGATCTTGGTGCTTCAGTTGCAGTTTTGAGCTGTAGACATCCCCAAGGCTACCTAGGTTTAGTGCACCTGGACCTGTACAAGATGTGAGCTCAGGTTCTTACAGTCTGTTGTCACGAAAGAAACATGAGGGCCTTCCCAAACCAGATTGCACAAGTAGGGGCAGAGCTCTGTCATCAGGCTGTAAATGGAAAGCTAGATTGGATACGGGCGTGGGTCTAACTGAGAGGCTGGGACATCTGCAAGGAGAGTTGAGGAATGGGTCTCATTTTTTTTAAAGGGTATTACCAGCAGTATCAGACAAAGGAGGGAGCATACAGGTGGGGCAGAGTTATCCAAGTAAGCACAAATGAGTAGAAAGATAGTAGACACACTCAAATGGGAGGCTTCGTTGGTGCAAACATTACCATATTGGAATGATTTGTATTTGGTCTAATTTCCAGCATGTTTTTCACTTTGTCATGCAGAGACTCAGGCTAGCCAAAGATGACATCTTATTCTCCCTTTGAGAAGAATCTCAAATATTTCAACATACCATTTTCAGCTGCTTTCTATCACACTCTGACTAACCAGGACAGCGGAAAGTCTGAGTTGAAGCACTAGGAGCATCACTTGCAACAGCAACAAAAGGGAAAACGCTTGATGTCCATAACTGGGTTCTGGTTAATTTCATCATGGTACATTCAGACAATGCTATGCGGCCTTTATTTATTTATTTTTTTAAGACTTTATTTGTTTAGAGAGAGAGGCAGTGGGGGGAGGGGGCGAGGGAGTGTGAGAATCTCCAGCAGACTCTGTGCTGAGTGCAGAGCCCGATGCGGGGCTTGATCCCACGACCCGGAGATCATGACCTCAGCCGAAATAAAGAGTCAGATGCTTCACCAATTAAGCCACCAAGGCACCCCAGCTATGCAGCCTTTAAAAAGAATGATAGAGATCTATGTGTGCTACTGTGGGAAGACATCATGCTAATAAAGGTGCATGGGCCGCACCCCTACAGTCCTAACCTCAGCAGCAGCTCTGGGGGCCAGTTCTGATGCATGATGAAGGTTTCTCAACAAATGCCAGCCCCAATCCCTCAGATTTTCTACCCCAGGAGTTTCCCAAAGCTGAGAGCTTTCTCAACACTGCCAGAGTGGACTGCAAGTACAAGGGAATTAACCTTTTAGGAAACCCTCAGCAAATGGGGTTGCCTCCCACCCTTTGGAGGGACAATTCTGAGGTACATTCTACATGGTTTCTTAGAGTCTCCATGACACTGGTCCCTATGCCCACTGCACTAGTCAACTTAGTAGTCTTGCTTTTTCCCCCCCTTTGGTTTTCTTTCTGTTTTCTTTCCTTCCCCCTATTTCATTTCAAGTTCTAGAATTACCAAAAAAAAAAAAAAAAAAAGGTAAAACTACAGCTACCTGTTCGTAAGTCCTTTACTCAAACTCTGCTTTAGGGCAAACCCAAATTAAGAGGATATGCATTCAAGGTGGACATAAATCAAGTTGCATAACCAGATACACAGTAGTTTCCATTTGTACAAAAACAAACAAAACAAAACACCCACAACAAATCTATAAGTTATATGTATATATGTTCATCTATATACCCAGAAATAAAAGTTTTCGAAGCAATCAAACCACAGGTGGTGGTTTCCGTGTTCTTGAAACATCTAACTTCCCCTTCAAGCTACGAGCTACCCTGTAGAAAAAGAGTAACCACGCAGAAATACAGCTACCTGTTTTTTAAACATAATCAGTGATCATCCCTACCCAAACCATCGTCAGAGAATAAGCATACAGTAAAATGAACAAATCTGAAATGCTCAGTTTGGTGAGTTTTGACAAACTGTATATACCCATGTATTCACCATCTCAAACAAGAGAAGAACACTTCTGGGTAAGTTCTCTCATGGCCTCCTCCTTTCAGTCGACTGCCCTCCCCACCCCTAAAAACCACTATCTGATTCCTACCATCATAGATTCCTTTTCCCTATATTTAATTTCATGCAAACAAAGCCACAGAGTATGTGCTGTTATTATGTCCAGACTCTTGTTTCACATAATGCATTGGAGATCCAGCCATGTGTCAATACACCAATATGTGCTTTTCCCTTCTCTTTTTTTTTTTTTTAAGATTTTATTTATTTATTTGACAGAGAGAGAGAGCAGCCAGTGAGAGAGGGAACACAAGCAGGGGGAGTGGGAGAGGAAGAAGCAGGCTCCCAGTGGAGGAGCCTGATGCGGGGCTCCATCCCAGAACGCAGGGATCACGCCCTGAGCCGAAGGCAGACGCATAACGACTGAGCCACCCAGGTGCCCCTTCCCTTCTCGAAGGGAATTTAGGTTGTTTCCAGTTTGAGGCTATTAGATATGAAGCTGCTATAAATATTCTTGTACTGGTCTTTATGTGGACATACATGTTCATGTCTTCTCAGTAAATACCTGAGTGGATTTATTGGAACTTAGGGTAGATGTATAACTTTACAAGAAGCTGATCAACAATTTTCCAAAATGGTTGTACCATTTTACGCCAAATAATGAATTCTCCAGCTCCACTACACTTTTCTCAGAATTTTCTGTTGTCTCTCTTTTTGCTTTAATCTGTTCTAAGGTTTTCATGTGCATTTTACCCTGATAACCAATGAGATCTGAGCCTCTTTTCATCTGGTCATTCCTTTATTTTTTTTTTAAGATTTTATTTATTTATTTGACAGAGAGAGAGACAGCCAGCAAGAGAGGGAACACAAGCAGGGGGAGTGGGAGAGGAAGAAGCAGGCTCCCAACGGAGGAGCCTGATGCGGAGCTCGATCCCATAACGCCGGGATCATGCCCTGAGCCGAAGGCAGACGCTTAACGACTGAGCCACCCAGGCGCCCCTCATCTGGCCATTCCTATATCTCTTTTGGGAAGGTCTGACCAAGACTTTGCCCATTCTTAATTGGGTCGTTTGTTTTTATTATGAATTTCTAGGAGCTCTTTACATATTCTAGAAATAAGTCTTGTTAGATACATATAATGCAAACGTTTTCCCCAACTTATGGCTTATTTATTCATTTTCTTAATGATATCTTTTGATGAGCAGAATTTTTTTATTTTCATAAAGCCCAATTTATCAATTTTTTAATTTTATGATTTGAAAATATCCTCCTATGTTCTTTTAGAAGTTTTATGGTTCTGAGTTTTACATTTAGGTCTATGAGTTATCCATCCATTTATATCCATTCAAGTTATCCATCTCAGTTTACATATAAAAGTCTTGCTCTGGGGTCACCTGGGTGGCTCAGTTGGTGAAGCGTCTGCCTTCAGCTCAGGTCATGGTCCCAGAGGCCTGGGATGGAGTCCTATTCAGCGGGGAGTCTGCTTCTCCCTCTGCCCCTCCCTCTGCTCATGCTCCCTCTCCCTCTCTCTCAAATAAATAAATAAAATCTATAAAAAAAAAAAAAAAGAAGCAGCAGCAGCTTGCTCTGGTTCATGCCCCTTGGTAACTGCCATGAGACCATGCCCAGGCTGCTGGAGGACAAAAGGCCAACGGAGCACACCTAAACTCCACCAGTCTTCCCAGCCAGGGATGAGCCAGCAGACACCTATACACATAAGCAACCTCAGGCAAGATCACCTAAGTTCAACCTTAATCAGCTAATCTGCACAGGCTCTTGTGCTAAACAATGAACGCTACTGAGATTTTGTCATTATTTGTTCTGAAACACAATTGTGTCAGTAGATAATCAATAAGTGAATTGATATCTACCAGTGTAATACGGCTGTAACAAAAGATGTATGGCATTTAGCCTTGAGACTAGGCAATAATAAATGCAGGCTGGAAAAATGGTGACCCATGTTTTTCAGTGGAAAAATATTTGGTAAAAGCATAGCCTGCAGTAAATTAGAACACAGAAAAAGTGCCAAATGAACATTCAGACATGAGCAAATATTTCCAGGAAGAATGTTGATGGTATCAATTGGCTCTACTACCTACTGTATAAAAATAAGCCACCGCAAGAAAGAGAAGAAATCAGAAAAGAACAGGCCAGTTCGCAGGCAGAATTTTCACAGAACATAGAGGGGCCAGAATTTGCTAAGTTGGGAAATGAAACTATTGCTTATGTCTAGCCTCTCAAGGCAGGAGAGTTCTCAAATTAAGATATGACCTCAGGACACAGACCAATTCAAGGTGTGGCTGTGAGACCTTTGCTGAGACATCTGGAAGATCTGAGGCAGGACAGAACAGATCCACTCAGTGGGCCAAAAGGGCTTCTGGGACTCACAGCGGTCGGGCATTTCCAAATTAGCACTGATTCAGTCCAAAGAGAGAGACAGGTTCCCCCAAAATTGGGAGGTATTTTTTTCAACACATGTAGTTAAGTCAAAATTTATATAAAACTCACAAATCACAGGGCGCCTGAGTGGCTCAGTTGGTTGAACATCTGGCTCTTGGTTTTGGCTCAAGTCATGATCTCAGGGTCATGAGATCAAGCCCCAAGTCAGGCTCTGTGCTGGGCGTGGAGCCTGCTTAAGATTCTCTCTCTCCCTCTGTCACTCCCCCACTCACATGCACTCACTCTCTCTAAAAACAAGCAAACTCACAAATCACTGAGATAGCCTAATGGCATAAGTAGCCAGCCCAAATTAAGAGGAACAGAAACTGCTCAAAATGTAAAAAAGGCCACTAGGCTTCCAATCTTATCCAGAAAGGAAACAGACAGAGAAAGTTGCACAGAGGGCATACTCTCTAATGCCATCTTCACAAGAGGTCAAGGAGAGCAATGGAAAATATGGGGGCCAATCAGAAGGCAGAGCCAACTACAGTGGAGAATAGAATGACAAACCATTCCCAGGTAGCAGAACTAGGGTCTAATTAGAAAACATTTCCCATCCCCAGACTAATGGAATCTGACAACATTTGCCCAGCAGGATTTCAGAACCACATGGACCCATATATGTGCCTCTCATTCTTCCACTTTGGGAATGGGAATGTTTATTGCATTTATCTTCTCCCTGTTTCACCACTGCATGTGGAGTGTGTGGGAGCAGATAACTTGTTTTTAGCTTTTAAGTCTCTGCATCAAGAAGAATCACATCCAGACTTAAAAATCATGAGAACCTGGATTTCAAGCCTGCTTCCATAATTGGATGAGACTTATGGTGTCCTGGGATGGGCTTGAGCTTATCGCATGTGGGAAATATTTGAATAATTTTAGCCAAAGGGAAAATTGTGATATTGTAAAAATGACCCTAACTGTTCACCCTCCTTTATCTACACCATTTGCCTTATAACTTTGCAAAGCTCTCTCACTGACTCCAAAATCAATAATGTGAACTGATTTGGCAATGAAGTATTAGCAAATGTGACATAAGCAAAGGCTTAAATTTGCTTGCATTTCAGGTCTATTCCTCCTCCTCTGCCTTGGCTACCTTAAGTTATCCTAGTAACCTCAGTAACCCCAAATGAGGCCATCCGAGGTCAGCCAACAGTCAGCCAATCCCCACAAATTCAAGCATGCCCAACCCATATCAGCAGAAGCACCTAGCCGACTTGCAGTTACCACAGATGTATAAGCATCCTAGGTGAGATAGACCCAGTCCAGGTCACCTGAACCCCACCGATTTCCAGCTAAGTAAAGATTTATTGTTGTGTCAGTCCACTAGGGTTCTGTGATAATTATGTGCCATTACTGTGGCAATGGATAACTGATACAGATTCTTCTTAGAAAGACTCAGGAGTGGGGCACCTGGGTGGCTCAGTCGGTTAAGCACCCGGCTCTTGGTTTTGGTTCAGGTCATGATCTCAGGGTTGTGAGATCGAGCCCTGTATCAGGCTCCGTGTCAGCGTGGAGCCTGCTTGGGATTCTCTCTCTCCCTCCTCCCTCCCAACCGCTCATGCCCCCCAAATAAATAAATAAATAAAATATTTTTTTTAAAAGAAAGAAAGACTCAGAAGTAACTAGCAACTTTCTAAAATCAAATATGTAGAGTCATTTACTTTAAGGAATATTTTACTTTCCTTCTTATGGCTTCTCATTCTCAGGAAAGGCTTACTTAGCTCATGTAATAAAGTCACGTGTGGGGGAAGCTATAAAGGTTTGGACAATTCTAGAACAAGTTAGTATTTTGCAACGGTTTTTCTGGAATTTGGGGCTAGGCTTCATCCTATCTTGGGTATATATTAGAAAGGGATGCAGAGTTTGCCTTTTAACCATACCATGGTCACATACAACATTTTACTAACAAGGCGACTAATTTCTAGGTTCTCCTTTTAGTAAAAGGGATCGCCTGGGATTGAGTGTGAACCCAAGGTATTGAAAGGACTTCTCTGTCTTTGTTCAAGCTCCTGCCTCTAACTCAAGAGATCGCCATCATCACCAACATCAGTACCACCACAATAACTCGGTGTTTAGTACGGAAGAGAGCCCTGCTAAGTGCTTTACATACATATCTTCGTTAGTCCTTGCAAAAGTCCTATCAGGCAGGCGTTCTTAATCATTTTATGAATAAGAAAACTGAGGCTCCATTCCCATCCTCCCACACACCAACGTCGCCTACTCAAATTCTTCCTTAAAGCTTCGCTTCAGGCATCACTTCTGCTAGGAAGTCACCCTTGATCTCCAATTCGGGTTTCTCGAAATTCCTACAGTAGCTCTTGCATCTGATTACGACACTAACCGCATTGTAAAATCTGGGTGATGTCTCTTTCTATGTCTGATGGCTGTTCCCAGACAACACTCCGTGAGGGGATGGAGCTCGTCTTAATTCATCCTCTTAGCCCCGCTGTGGCACGCAGATCCTGGTATAAAGTAGGTTTCCTACAGATGTAGAACTTGGCTGAAAAGGAAAGAAATGACACAGAGAACCAGGAGGCACAGAGCAGGTACACGGACCCACGCACAAAACCACAAAACCCATGAAGGACCAACTAAAACCTGCAGTCTAATGCCGTTTGGGTCCAGCAGCACAGCACGGGTCTCCACAGGCTGAGCACCTCAGATGCAAGGCCCTGGTCCCCATGCTGGGCCTGGCTGGAGAATACTGACTTTATCAGAGAGAGAGTCAGCCTCTCTTGGTACCCTGGCCACCACCTGAATCCCCAGAAAACTGAAGGACACTACGCTCATCTAAAGATGAGCCTCACTGCACTTTGTAAGTTCAAGAGCTTTTGATAAGATGACAAGTGGCCAGACTGTCCACTGGCCACTGGAAAGGGGAAGGAATTGGAATGCTGATTCTGTGCCAGGCACGGTTCCACATATTTTCATTTCACTTAAAGACAAGTATTGCTACACTTCCTTGGAGGAACAGCTAACTGCATTCTACAGAATAAGAGTGTGTTCAAATATCTTCTTAAAGCCTTCCTCGGGTCCGGAATTTTGTGCAAACAGCTTGTTGAGAACAACTTATAACAATGATAGTTCATTGGACAATAATTCTTTCTCTGACTTCACCCTCATACTCAGTTAGGTTTTATTACTATTTTATTTTTTTAAAAGATTTTATTTATTTATTTGAGAGAGAGAGAGAGGGCATAAGCAGGGGGAGGAGGGGCAGCAGGGGAGGAAGAAGCAGATTCCCCACTAAGCAGGGAGCCCCACGTAGGACTCGATCCCAGGACTCCAGGATCATGACCTGAGGCTAAGGCTTAACCAACTGAGCCACCCAGGCACTCCTACATATTTTTTAAATTGGTATCTCCTGTGCCAATTTTCTCTGAATCTAAGTCAGAGATAACTTTCCTTTGTATTTTAATTTGATAAAAGAGTTTTAAGTATAAAAGAAATTCTAAATGACTTAGCTTTTTAGGATGACATATCTGCAGATCATCTTATTTCTCCTGGTTTAATTTCTCAAGTCCAAATTCATTTGGAACTAATTGCACTTCCCAGATTGAAGTACTTCCCACTGTCTCACTGGTCCCTCAAAGTTTATTTTTTTCCTACAATCTTAGATCCTAGGTAACTTTCTCTTTGAGTTACCAAATCGGTGCAAGAAAATTCAGCAGTTGGGGTCATAAGTATATTAGGATCTAGTTAATTCCTTTGGCTAACTGGATCCAAAGTTACCTTGTCTCTTCCCTTTGCAACAGGAAACCACATGGGGTTAGACAATGCCAATGATCATTCAATGGGAAACTAACCAAGAGTATCTTTTGTTCTTTTCCCTCATTATTTTTTCCCTTGGATTTCTACCTTTTCACTATTTAATAGATATGTAAAGGATTGTGTGTCGTGTTGGAGGAAGGGTGGTAATATCCAAAGAAATATGCCAAATTCATTATCCCTTCCCTCAGATGAAAGAACTTTATCTTTTTTTTTTTTTTAAGATTTTACTTATTTGAGAGAGAGACAGAGAGTGAGAGAGCATGAGCGGGGTAAGGGGCAGAGGGAGAAGTAGACTCCCTCCTGAGCAGGGAGCCCGATGAGATGCTCCATCCTGGGACTCCAGGATCATGATCTGAGCTGAAAGCAGATACTTAACCGAATGAACCACCCAGGTGCCCCAGATGAAAGAACTTTAAAAATTTTAAATATCTGGCAATTCACAGGAACGAAGGTTAAACAGGGACAGATATCTAACATCATCAATTTTCTTCCAAAGCAAAAAAGTCATTTTGTCAAAAAATATAGAAAGAGAACAAATGAACATTTATTTTTTTGTTTTCAGAAACTTTTAGTAAGATTCTCTATCACAAGCTATTTTTTTTTAACACAACACTTAAAATTCTCAAGCAAGTTACATTGGGGATAAAGAACCGATATTAACCATGAAAGGAGTATGTGAAATCGTGCTTTTATTGTAGAAATTGGGGAAGTTTCAATGCTGGCTATATCCTACGGATCAATACCAAGATTGATTACTTAACATTTTATATATTAAATTATGCATAACTCTTCCAAGTGATGAGTGCTAACTGGATGCAGATATACTACAGAAAATGCTCTCAAAGCTATGAATCAAGTATGTTTATAAGATGGTGACCTCAAAGCTATCAATTATAACCTCATAAAGAACCTGCCTCTTTGATTCTTTTCTTAAAAGATCTATTTATTTATTTGAGAGAGAAGGAGAGAGAGCGTGTGCACGCAAATGACAGGAAGGGAAGAGGGAGAGAGGGAATCTCAAGCAGATTCCTTGCTGAGTGCAGAGTCCATTTCGGGGCCTGATCCCATGACCCGGAAATCATGACCTGAGCCGAAATCAGGAGTCTCATGCTTAACCAACACAGGCGCCCCTGCCTCTTTGATTCTTAGAAAATGCAGCTGTAATTTTTGCTTCTTGGGACAAAGAGACCAACACAAACAAACAAACAAAAAAGACTATTATTAGATATTTTCATATAGGTACTGAAAATAAAGCAGAGAGTATAATCTTATCTTTCACAAAAACATGGTGCATTCGCCAAACCTGAACAGAAAGCTCTCCACAGCTGGATTCTAAAACTATCTGGGTTCAAAGCTGTCTGACCCAGCATGGCCCTGCGAAGAAAATAAGAAATCTACCTCTGAGGGAGGTAATATGTGTCAAGCAGCTAGCAGAAGCTTTGTACATAGGAGGTTTGCAATAAATATTAATAAATTAATATTTATTTATATTAATATTTAATTGATAATATTATAATAATTATATATAATATAATTATAAATAAATAATATTTATTTATATTAATATATAAATATATTAATATTTATTTATAGCTGCCTGGTTCCAGGTGGGAGAACGAGGAGCCGTACCTGTGGTTCAGAAAAAGACAAGGAAGCAGTGTGCCCAGAGAGAAAAAGGAAGTAGTTGAAGATTCCAAGGGAAGACGCTGCAACAAGCTGAGAAATCGGGGTCAGTTCCGGGTAACCTCGAAGGAGAGGCAGGAAAGCAGAATGGGAAAGGTGACTGCAGGAATGATGGGCTGAGAAGCGGGAGCCTCTACTTGGAGACTGAAGGCAGAGATAAGGGGGATGGTAAGATAACGGCAAGCCAGGTCTCAGGAGCCCGTGTTCCTAGTTAGGGGTTAACTCTAGGAGAAAGTGCCTGGACAGCTTCCCCTCTGAGGCACCTGTGTGGTGCAGCCACTTGAGCATCTCACTCTTGGTTTCGGCTCAGGTCATGATCTCAGGGTCGTGAGATCGAGCCCCCTGTCAGGTTCCATGCTCAGTGCAGAGTCTGCTTGGGATTCTCTCTCTCCCTCTCCCTCTGCCCCTGCCCCCTGCTCCCCCTCTCTCAAATAAATAAATAAACCGTAAAAAAAAAAAATTTAAAAAACAAACAAAAAAACGCCAAACTCCACTAGCTCTGAGGTCCTAATGATTTTTTACACTGAGGCATTTCTCTCGTTGAGGTGGCATAATTGGGCCAGAAAACATTTAGGGAAAAAAACAACCAAAACGATTCATGGCAAAATGATTAAACATCTTCAGTCTGCATAATAGATGAGAAAAATATGGCCATGTGGGTACCTACAAATAGGGTAAGTAAACTTATTTACCAAACCGAAGATATTCATATTGTGTCGATCAGACTTCTCAAACTTTCTGTGATGAAGAGCAAGATTTTGTTTATCTGTGTGATGCTTTGTCTTCCTAGTCAATTCTGGACTATGAAGTAGAGCCCGACCACATGTGACCAGGAGGCAGCTCATGCTACATGCAAGTCACCAAGGTCACCAAGTGAATTTAGTAACTCCTAAGGTTGTCTCTACTCTGTTCAAAAGGAGAGTCCAGGGGTGCCTGGGTGGCTCAGTCAGTTAAGTGTCTGCCTTTGGCTCAGGTCATGATCCCAGGGTCCCGGGATCAAGTTCCGCATCGGGCTCCTTGCTCAGCAGGGAGTCTGCTTCTCCCTCTGCCTGCCACTCTCCCTGCTTGTGCTCTATCTCTTTCTCTCTCTCTCTCTCTGACAAATAAATATATAACATCTTTAAAAATTAAAAAAAAAAAGAGGGGTCCACTGATCACGTGCTCGATGTCTCAGAAATGTCACATTCTGAACAAAATTTTCTAAATGCTCATTCCAATTTTCTGTATTTGCCTTGTTGTGGACTAGCAACAAGTAGTTAACAGACCAGCAACAGTCTGTACACAACATGTGAATAAGCCCTACTACGGAGAGTTTGATGTCAAATAATTGGGTCAGGTAAGGGATAGGAAAATCTCGATAATTTAGAGGCATTTTGACCTCCAGTTCAATATGGCCTATGCTTCTTCTCACTCTCAATATCCCATTGTAATGACAAAAGGACTCTAAACAGAAAAATAACTTGAAGCAAACATGGAATGGAAAGGAGGGTGCTGTAGACCATCTGTAAGAGTGAAAATTATTGGAAGATAAAAAGCAAATTGACAGTATAAATTACTAAGCCTAAAAAATAAGAGAAAAGACACTCCCCTCCCCCAAATGGGTTTCCCAAAAGAACCCTGGAATGACTCGAGATCAGAGATAACAGGATGGGGAGAAAGAGTGGACTCAGAGCCACCAGCTTGGAGATGTATTAACAGTGGTGTAGTGAACTGTACTGATCGCCTACCAGCACTCACACGCTCCTCTTTCCTGATGGAATTGCAGTCCTGTCTCACTTCTCCCCTAAGTAGAGCACAAGCCTCTGGGAAGACCAATCTTCTCAGCTTCAAGGGTGGGAGACATTGGCCCAAGTGCAACCTCATGTCCCTTGCTGGTGATTTGTTCAGGAAGGGGCATGTAACTCAGGACTTGCCAGTGGGATAGGTGAATATTTGCTGGGTAGAAATGAGAAAGTACGCAGCCCTGGTGTCAAAACAGCCAACCTACAATAGAGGGGAGCCAGCCGTAGGATGAAACCAACACCATATACAGAAAAACCAGGAAACCAGCAGCATCTGGACCTTTGATGACACGGTTGAACCTCTCAACCAGCCAGTTCTGGGGCCCATCCTCTGGTTGGGTTCACTCTTAGTGAGACAAGATACTTCCTTATTCTTTAAGCCAGTTTCATTTGAACGTTATGTCCTTGCGGCTAACAGCATCTTAACGGATGTAAGTGGAAATAGCTAATTCTTTTCTCTCACACTGATTATGGCCTTTGCTCCAGAGTTAAAGACTCAGGGTAGAGTTTCTAAAGATAGAAACTCCCAGAGAAGATGCTGATTCCTTGCCCCAGTCAACCACTGGCATCCAGCTTTGCACCCAGAAGGGAAGGTATTGCAAACTCTAAAGGGAGTCATGCCTTCATCAGATGTTTCTACCTCCATGCCCGCAAAGCCAGTGGAGCTGGAAAAAGTACCTGCAAATCAGAGATCTGATAAGGGATTCATATCCAGAGTATATTAAAAAACGTCTACAACTCAACCACCACAACAAAAACCCCAAAACAACACAATTCAAAATGGGCAAAGGACTTGAATAGACATTTCTCCAAAGATACACAAGTGGCCAATAAGTAAATGAAAAGATGCTCAACATTACTAGTCATTGGGGAAATGCAAATCCAAAACACAATGAAATACCACTTCACACTCATGAGGACGGCTCTAATAAAGACAATAAATTTAATGGAAAAGAACAAGTGTTGGTAAGGATGTAGAGAAATTGAAACTCTAGTGCATTGTAAATGGGAATGGGAATGGCCCAGCCACTGTAGAAAACAGTGCAGCTGTTCTTCGAAAATTCAACACAGAACGATATGATCCCGCAATTCCACTTCTGTGTATATAACCACAGGAAGTAAAAGCAGGAACTTGAACAGATACACACCAATACTCACAGCAGCATTACTCACAACAGCCAGAAGACTGAAACAACCTAGTGTCCATCAACAGATGAATGAATAAACAAAATGTGATCTATACATATGACAGGATATTATTCAGCCTTAAAAAGGAACGAAATTCTGATACATGCTATAACATGAACGAATATTGAAAATATTACATTAAGTGAAATGATCCAGACACAAAAGAACAAATATTGTATGATTCAGCTTATAAGACGTATAATAAGCAAATTCACAGAAACAAAAAAGTTTAACAGAGGTTAGCAAGGGCTGTGGGAAGCGGAGAATAAGAAGTTATTGTTTAATGGGTATAGAGTGTCGTTTGGGGTATTAAGAAAGTTCTGGAAATGGGTCGTGATAATGGATGCACAACATAGCACATCCCCCAAACCTGCCTCTCACCTCAGCTGGAGGCACCCTTTAATTATTTTCTGTCTTTACAGATTTGCCTATTTTGGACATTTCATATAAATGGGATCATACAATATTTAGTCCTTTGTGACTTGCTTCCTTCACTTAGCATGTTTTCAAGGCTCATCCCTGTTGTAGCATTACTTTCTATTTATTGAATCCTGGTTCTTACATTAACATAATTACTTATTTCCTTTATCCTGGAATAGACCCATAATAGTTTAAAATCAGCAATATCAGTATTATTTAAAACAGCAAAAGGGCACCTGGGTGGCTCAGTTGGTTAAGTGACCGACTCTTTGTCCTGATTTCAAGGTGGTGAGATCAAGACCCTTGGCGGGCTCTGCACTCAGTGCAGAGTCGGCTTGAGATTCTTTCCCCCTCCTTCTCCCTCCCTCTCTACTCCTCCTCCGCTCCCACTTTCTCTCTCTAAAACAAATAAAATCTTTTAGAATAGATAGGATGGAGAGAGAGATAGACAGAAAAAACAGCAAGAGGGCTCCTGGGTGGCACAGTCAGTTAAGCATCTGACTCTTGGTTTCAGCTCAGGTCATGATCTCAGGGTTGTGAGATCGAGCCCCATGTCAGACTCCACACTTCATGGGGAGTCTGTTTGGGTTTCTCTCTCCCTCTCCCTCTGTCCCTCCCTGCCACCCCCATGCATGTGCTCACTCTCTCTCTCTGTCTTTCTCTAAAATAAGTAAATTAATCTTGTCCCTTCTAGGGGTGCCTGAGTGGCTCAGTTGGTTAACCGTCTGCCTTTGGCTCAGGTCCTGATCTTAGGATCCTGGAATTGAGTCCACATTGGGCTCCCTGCTCAGAGGGGAGCCTGCTTTTCCCTCTCCCTTTTCCCCTGCTTGTGCATGTGCTCGCTCTCTCTCTCTGTCAAATATATAAATAAAATCTTTTCAAAAAAATTTTTAAAAAGTCACTTCCAGTAATGATTTTGTGTGGTTTTCGCGTCTTGATATACAGTTGATGCACAAGGCCATTTGTTTTCAATTCTGGGGATTTCTTTGTATTCCTTTTTAATTTATTTTTTTATAAGATTTTATTGATTTTAGTTATTTATTTGAGAGAGAGTGAGCGAGAGCATGAGCAGGGGGGAGGGGCATAGGGAGGGGGACAAGTAGACTCCCCACTGAACAGGGAGTCGGACATGGGGCTCCATCCCAGGACCCTGGGATCATGACCTGAGCCGCAGGCAGATGCTTAACCAACTGAGCCACCCAGGCGTCCCTCCTGTTTTAATGTAAAAACATTTACATGGTTCCAAAATCAAAACTGTAACAAACTCACTTCACAAAAGTTGTGCTTATCCCTGCCCAACACCCTAAATCTTGTTCTCCCACAGAGCATTTTATTAGGTTTTGATTTGTATTTTGATTTATTCTTTGAAAATATAAGGTATACAGAGGTATGTATATGTATGCCTCCCCTACACAAAGAGAGGCTGCTATAAACAGTACTCGTTTCTTACTTATTTCATTTAAATTATATCCTAGAGATATCTCCATATAATGTACAGAAATTTTCCTCTCATTGGTATAATTGTGTGGTTAAGAAACATCTTTTTAAAAAAAAGATTGATTTATTTATTTGAGAGAGAGAGCGAGCACGCACACAAGTTGAAGGAGGGCAAAGGGAGAGGGAGAGAATCTCAAGCAGACTGAGTGTGGAGCCCAGCTCAAGGCTCGATCTTAAAACCGGTGAGATCAAGAGTCGGACACTTAACTCACTGAGCCACCCAGGTGCCCCCTGTAGACTTGATTCTCATTTCTTCCTTTCCCATTCTTCACAAATTCTCCCACTATCCCTCGCTCTTTCTTTGGCCTCATAGTCTGCTTTTCTTCTCTTGTGTTTCCCTCCCCTCCTTCCTTTCCTCTTTCCTAAGACCAGAAGATCCTCTTTTCTCTTCCATGAAGCCTGGTGTAGGAGGAGGATGAGGAGGCCCTGGGCGTCATGTCTAACTCGGCAGTGTCCTCTGTGATGCAGGAATGAAGGAGTCACAAGTGGTCAAATAGTGAACATTCAGGAACTAAATGGAACTAGGTTAAAATCGGGCTCCACACTTAATAATCTCTGTGCCTCAGGGTTCTCATCAGGAAAATGAGGACAATAATAGCGGCTCCCATAGAGAGTTCTTGAATGGATTAAATATTGTTTGTACAATGCCTCCTTCAAACTAGGTACTCAGCAAAGAACGACTATTAGGGAACTATGGTTCAGACAGAAGGGAGGGAGTAGAAAGGCCACAGTCCAGTGTTTTCTCCCACTTTCCTCCCCTCTGGCCTAAAATCATAGGAATGGGGTGATGGGAAAAGGTGGGGACAAAATAACATACTAAATCTTAAATCTTAATCCCTAATTTAGGTGCTGGACCTAAATCAAACACTTTGACATGACAGTTTTTATTTCATATATCTGATTTTATGGTTTATTCCAAGCAATAACTTGGCATATTTGAAACAAAAATCTAAGAGAAAAATGCTCTTAGAACCTCCGCGAAAGGGACACAACCAGATTACGCACTGGCTTCTCAAGAGAAAGGAAAAACTGGTGGTATCATTCCGCCCCTGGCCCACTCCAATAATAATACAGTTTCAAATTCTCAGAAGGTAATGAAAGTTCTGGTAAATAAAGCAAACTCCCAAAAGCTCATAGGGGTAGTGTGGTGAAGAGGGCAGGGACAGCTTAATCTAATTAGTGACTTTTCCAAATATTATATATTTTTCTGCATAAAAAATATAGAGATCATTTATTCCTGATGGTAAGTAACTGCAACTCACTTGGAGAGTGTCTTCAGGGCAGGCAGACACATTTTTCAGAACAGGTGTTCATTGTATCACTATTGCTATACTTCTCATCATTCCTCTGGTTTCAAAAGGGGGGTGGGGAGAAAATGCTTCACCTCTCTCTGTCATCCTTCTGCCTTGATCATATCCAATTTCAGCGTTGGTGAATCTATCGCATTTTTAAGTAATAAAGAACACATTCTGGTCACGAATAAGAAGATACGTCATCAGTCTTCCTGTTAGTATGGGTCATAACACAGATGAAT
Source organism: Ursus maritimus (assembly GCF_017311325.1). Taxonomy (NCBI): domain Eukaryota; kingdom Metazoa; phylum Chordata; class Mammalia; order Carnivora; family Ursidae; genus Ursus; species Ursus maritimus. The sequence goes on along the minus strand of NW_024426008.1, from coordinate 23,129,195 downwards.
TTGATGATTTGCAAGAAGAAACCACAGTTCACTAACAAGCACTCCAAGTCTTTAGGCCACAAAAGAATGGAATTAGCAACAAATTTTACTCTAATTTTTTTTTGAGCACCTACTGTGTACTAGCACTGTTATAGGATTTGTGAGTAAGTTTTTAAAAAAGAAAATACAGGGGCACCTGGGTGGCTCAGTAGGTTAAGTGTCCGACTCTTGATCTCAGCTCAGGTCTTGATCCCAGGGTCAGGAGTTCAAGCCCCTTGTTGGGCTCCATTTTGGGCATGGAACGGACTTAAAATCAAACAAACAAACAAAGTCAGTACCCTGCTCTCTCAGAGGAATGACCTGGGCCCCAGCTCTAGCCTAGCCCAGATGCACCAACACTGGGAACGTCACCACCAAATGAGAGATCATACCTGATGAACCGATGTCATGGTAAGCATGATGAAAATGTAAAAATCTTTCTTGGTGCAAACTGATATTTTTACCTAGCAGTTCCCCAGTTCAAGGAGACAATGGTGGTTGTATGTGATTAGAGGGCTATTTAAGGTGACCAGCACAAGAGAAATTCATATTAAGTCTACAGAAAAATGTTTCAGATGCAGCTTTTCTTTTCTCAAAAAGATTAAAACATTTTATTTCAGAATATTATGTGCCCAGGGGCACCTGGGTGGCTCCGTTGGTTAAGTGTCAGCCTCTTAATTCTGGCTCAGGTCATGATCTCAGGGTCATGAGATGGAGCCCCACATCAGGCTCCATGCTGAGTGTGGAACCTGCTTAATATTCTCTCTCTCCCTTTCCCTCCTACCCCACCCCCTCAACCCTGCTCACGCACATACATGCTTGCTCTCTCCCCCTAAAAAAAAAAAAAAAAAAAAGAATATTATGTGCCCAGAACCAGAAAGCAAGCAGCAATACACCTGAGATGATCTGCTTAAGGGATCTTAGAGACTGAGCACAGCAATTTGGACATAGTTCAATTTCCAAAGCCCCGGAAAGATGAAGAGCATGAAAGGGAATATTACTGGGCAGTTTCTATGTGCCAACATCGTGCTGAGTTCGAACAATGCTTTGAGGTAGCTGCTATTACGATTCCAGCCCTACGGAGAGGAAAACCAAGATCAAGAAAATGTTCCAAGATCCTGAGCTAGTAAGAGATGTAGCTGGCGTATGAACACCAAGACATCTTGTCTGACACTCTGCTCATGGCCTCCTGCTGGGCTTCATCAGGGGGTTTGGATTCTGCCAAGTTTGGCTTCTAACCCCATTTCTCCTTCTAAGCGGTTACTTACCCTCATTACCTTGACTTTAAAATGGGGGGATAAAGTCTAGTTCCCAGGATGTGGTGAAGATTCTCTGAGCTAACATTTTCAAAGATGCAATGCAGGGAGGGCAGAGTTCAGCCCTCATGATAAGGATGGGGGTGCAGAGGACCCCAGAATCCAGCTCTGGGCACCGTCAGCTGTGCTCAGGTGCATCTGAAGAGCAGCACATTGTTACCAGGGGTGGTGATAATGCGATCTGAGGCATGAAGAGAATTGGGGCACTCTAGTCACACTGCTGACCTCGCCATCACTGACTTCCAAAAAGGAGGTTCACACACCCTGGAGTCACTTTAATTCCTACCCAGACTATCTCTGCCTTTGTCCAAAAGTGCTCATACTGGGGACACTGGAATTATCTGCTTCTGTCATTGTCATGAAATTTGTCTCAATGACCAAGGCTGAGTATTTTCTATAGATGCAGTCAGGCCTCCTACCACAGTGTGTCAGAGCACAAAGAGCGCTGTACGGGAACTCTCTTTTCTAAGGCTTGCGTTATCCTTCCAATGATAAAGATACAGCGAGTCTATGAAATACCTATTCTGCTCTTGGTCTGAAATTCTTATAGGTTTGTGATTAGGTTGTCCGTCTCTACAGGAAGCCGGACACGGAGCGACTGCAGGCAGCCACTTCTGCAGTTTTGTGCTTATAATGAAGTGTCACAAGGTGAGAGGAAGATAGGAAGGGGTTGAGCCCTTAGCAAAAGGACTGAGCTTTCCAGCCAACTGATGTCCTGCTATCATTTGCCCTGAGAGGTGACTGCAACAGGAGAGTCATCTGCTACAATCTGCCTGTTTAAGAAAGCCAAATCTCTCTCCATATCCAGTCCATTCTGGGTGGAGCGCTGATACTGAATTTTTATCTCTGAGACCTTATATGCCAGCTCCTCATTAAATCATTTGTTAATTGAATGCAATTCTCATTTCTATTGTCAATCAGCATTAATTAAATTTTCAGGTAAGGTTTTGATAGTATCTTATACTTGCCGCAGAGACCTGGAAATTGGTGGAAACCAAGTAGAGTCCCCTCTTTTCATATTTAATTGTAGATAGTTTCCATTGGTCTCTCCTGGGTCTTCAGGGTTGTGTTCATAGGACTGCCTCATGTTCCCTTGGACCAGACTTCCCTAATGGCCACCATCATCAAAATGTCAACATGTTTCGTATCCTTACCATGCTTGAGACGTTGTGTAACTAACACATACATACTTCACGACTGACCTCACCCAATCCATACAACTCTGTAAGGTTGTTCTTGTTACCCCATTTTACAGTTGAGGAAGCTGAGTCATAGAGAGGCTTCTTGCCCACAAATCACAAAATTAGAGACGGTTGAGCTGGGATTTATTACCATGTCTGTGGGACTCCAAATCTTTAGCCCTCAACCATTCTGACATATACGCTCCCCCCTGACAAGGACCTGAAAAAAACTTCATTTCCATTGGTTTCACTAAAACTGTGGCCCAATAAATGGCAAGTTACAGACTATTTACCAAATTAGAAGAACATGAATTCAGCCTAAAATGAATGACAACTGTCTGAATGTGGTGAGTGCAAACTGTCTAAATTAATCAGGTTCAGAAATAACTGAGCTGCATTTTGACCAAAAGCAGATGTGAGGAAATATGGGTCTCTCTTTTTTTATTCTTTTCTGTGTGCCTTTGGGTAAGTGTCTGAGCCTCTGTGCTTCTGGAGTTGTAACAGATACAGTTTAAGGCAGCGTTTTTCAAAGTGCATCTCACAAGCCATTAGTGGGTAATAAAATCAATTTAATGAACCATAATCATCAAACTTTAAGAAATTAAATAGGATATGGGGTGCCTGGGTAGCTCAGTCGGTTAAGCGTCTGCCTTCAACTCAAGTCATGATTCCAGGGTCCTGGGATGGAGTCCCACCTCAGGCTCCTTGCTCAGTGGGGAGCCTGCTTCTCCCTCTGCCTCTGCTCCCCCTGCTTGTGCTCTCTTTTCCTCTCTCGCACAAATAAATAAATAAAATCTTTTTTTAAAGGAAATTAAATAGGATAGTAGAACCTAAAGAATAAAAAGTTACTCACATATAGTAAGAAGTACCTTTGATCAATCTTTTGTTTCAGGTGTGGGGTGTGTGTGTGTGTGTGTGTGTGTGTTAGATCATAATGTAAAACATATTTCCTTTTTTATTTTTTCTTTTGATTTATTTATTTGAGAGAGAGAGCACGCATAAGTTGGGGGAGGGGCAGATGGAGAGGGAGAGAGAGAATCTTAGGCAGACTCCCTGCTGAGTACAGAGCCCAACTCAGGGCTTGATCCCAGGACCCTGAGATCATGACCTGAGCTGAAATCAAGAGTTGGACACCTAACCAACTGAGCCACCCAGGCACCCGTAAAATATATTTCTTCTGGAGGATCATAGTCAAAAAAGTTTGAGTAACACTTGACTATGGTTATCTACCTCAAACTGGGGGGGGGGGTTATCCAAGAGTATGATACAAATTTGCAGATTCTCTATAGTTGGTGAGTGACCATCTCATTGGCAAAATTCAGCAGAAAAAAGAAAGAGGGAAAAAGAGAGTCAAATGGAATCTAGTGATGTCCAGTGTCTCCTTGATACCCAAAGATCTTTCCCTCATCAGTAAGAAGTTAAACATATTCTGATTGTGAAATATTAGTTTTCCTCTTTAATTCATGACTATTGTCATATTTTCACTGCTTTACGATATTTACAGAAAGGACACCTGTTCCTTTCTTTGCTCAGTAGGGTTCCATGAGTGATAAGAAACCAGAGTAACACAACTAATCTAATAGTGGCTCTGCAGGTCACGATTTGTCCGTACTTAGGCAAAATCCTCATGAGATACTTGGTATATTCCTCTGATTTCATTTGCTTCACAGTTGCACTCCTCTCGTTTGATCCAATATGACAATTTAATGTAAAAACATGACAATCTAGTCTCCTAAGTAAACTTGACCACATCCACCTCTTGGTCCATCCATCTCTTTATGTAGCTGATAAGAGTGTTTCTTTTTGAGCAGGTACCAGATCAGACCGTGGCAGTCAGGGTTCGTAGGCTGCCAATGGAGTTCTCGGAGAGTCTCTGTAATGAAGCCCTAGGGCATTAATGGTCTCCGCAAAGATCCCTCCCCAGTACAAAGGAGATACAAGGTCTTGGGAAGGAGAACTAATAGGATGTCTTCATAAAAGCAGCAGTTCTATAAGAACTAGGATGATCAGTAGGGGAAGAAAGGGATAAAGAAAGGGGGGGGTAATCAGAAGGGGGAATGAAGCATGAGAGACTATGGACTATGAGAAACAAACTGAGGACCTCAGAGGGGAGGGGGGTGGGGGAATGGGATAGACCGGTGATGGGTAGTAAGGAGGGCACGTATTGCATGGTGCACTGGGTGTTATACACAACTAATGAATCATCAAGCCTTACATCGGAAACCGGGGATGTACTGTATGGTGACTAACATAATATAATAAAAAATCATTAAAAAAAAGAAAAAAAGCAGCAGTTCTCCAAAACTCAAATCTAAATACACCAGAATCTTCATGGACTTTTGAAACATAGATTCCTAAGCCCCTTACGTAGACAGTAACATTAGGTACATATTCTAATTCGGTAAGCCTGAGATAAGGCTTAGAAATCTGTATTTTTTTAAGGATGAACAGCATATATACAGAAAAAATGTAAAAATCATAACTGTATGGTTTGAAGAGTTTTTACATAAACATACCCAGGTACCCGATCATATCAAGAAACAGAACATTCGGGGCGCCTGGGTGGCACAGCGGTTAAGCGTCTGCCTTCGGCTCAGGGCGTGATCCCGGCGTTATGGGATCGAGCCCCACATCAGGCCCCTCCGCTATGAGACTGCTTCTTCCTCTCCCACTCCCCCTGCTTGTGTTCCCTCTCTCGCTGGCTGTCTCTATCTCTGTCAAATAAATAAATAAAATCTTAAAAAAAAAAAAGGAAAGAAGTTAAAAAAAAAAAAAGAAAAGAAACAGAACATTCAAGCATATTAGAATCCCTTTTGTGTTTTTTTTTTTTTTTTGAGACTCTGCCTCTTCTTGACTTCAAACAGCATAGATTGGTTTTGACTTTTTTTGAATTTGAGATAAACAGAACTATCAATATTTACTTTTCTGTGTCTGGATTTCTTTGCTCAACATTAAGTGAGTTTGTGAAGTTTATGTTGTCACTATATTTGTGGCTTATTCATTCTCATTGCTGTTCTGATGGTAGACATTTAGGTTCTTTCTAAATTGGGGTTGTTACAAATAGTACTGCAATGAACATTCTTATACATGGCCTTTTGTATACATACATACGCATTTCTGTTGGGTATATATACTGGGTCAAAGACTAGCCATATGTTTACCTTTAGTAGATACTGACAGACAGGTTTTCAATATGATTGTACCAAATGTGAATATTTTAAACTATTTCTCAGTTGATTTAATGCCAGGTTTGGTAACCACTGAACTAAAGCATGAGCATTTGAAGGCAGCCACTACACTGACCTCTTTCTACTGCCCCCAATATACTGGACAGTATTTTACACATGGTGAGAGATCAACAAATTTGATTTAAATTTGATTTAAATATGATTGAATTACATTTTCCCCAAGTATTAATCAATACGTGAGGAAAAACAATGCTCTCACTTCACTTTATATTCTGGCCATCTTTCAGTTTTACAGACTAGTATTCCAAACGGGACAGTAAAAGGAGACATTATCCCAACAAGAGCTGCCACCTGTTTTCACTTTATGGAGCTCCCCCTGCCACCCTCAACCAACAGGGTCAAATTCACTCAGATCCATCTAGACAAAAATCCTTAGGGCTACTCCTGGCTTAACTACAGACACATTCTGTTATGGACTGAATGTCTGTGTCCCCCTAGAATTCATACACTGAGGCCTTAACCCACAGTGAGGCTGTATTTGGAGAAAGGGTCTCTAAGGAAGTAACTAAGGTTAAATGAGGTCATAAGGGTAGGGCCCTGATCTGATAAGATTAGAGTCTTAATAAAGCGCTCCCTCCTCCCGGCCCACTCCTACCACATACACAGGCACACAACGAAGAGGTCACGCCAGGACACAGAGAGGAGGCAGCCAACAGCAACCTGCGGAGACAGCTCTCACCAGAGACCGACCACACAGGCACCCTGATCACGGACGTCCTCCTCCAGAACTGTGAGAAAATACATTTCTGTTATTAGTAAGCCCCAGTTTGTGATATCTGGTTATGGCAGCCCAAGCAGACTAAGACACACATCCGTGCAATTTCACAAGCATTCAGTGAGCCTCCTGGGTTGGAATGCCACCTGAAAAATTTAACTAGGTTCCAAAAGAAAAATGGAAGTTAACTTTCAGAGGCACGCTTTAGCAAACAATTGCAAAGCCATCTGTTCACTGATTTCCAGGGAAAGAGCATTCTCATTTCTGCCTCCATCCGGGAGACAGACCCTTCAGGGGCAGGTTTAGGTTGGTCCAACCAAATCCCCAAGTTCCAATACCCAGAGTTGGTAATAAGAGCAGATGATGCCAGCAAGAGCTCCTTCTATACAGAAAGTCTGAAAATGAGGACCAAATATACTTATGTCTAAAATACTAATGGGCGATTTCAAAACAATACTTACAGTACAATCCCAGTTTTTTAAAGCCTATTATCTACCTATGTATTTCCATATACTCATACTCAGAGCCCAGGATGCTCTGAACAGAACTTCCTAAGAAGGAAATTGCTGCATGTTCCCCATGTGGTTATTCAAAGGATGAAGCAATGATGTCTTCCAAAGTGGCAAATAGGAAAAGAAAAAAAAAGGCTGAAGTGGGAAGCAGAGAGTCTCTTACGTGTCAATAAACCTGGAGATCAGTTAGGCCTTTATGGAAGACAATTTGACCAATAGCTTTCAAATTTTAAAATACGCCCTCTGACCCAGTAATTCTAATTCTGGGATTCTTCTTACAGAGGTATTAGCATATAAGCTCAACCCCAAATGCACAAAGATGTTTACTGGAGTACTGCTGTTAATATATTTTTTTAAAAAAAGAAGAATTTAAATGCTCATCCATAATGGAATGGTGAAAATATATCAGGATAGACTCACTCGGTGGAAAACTACACAGTCTTCAGTGAGAATGCAGGAGGGACTTCTCTGGACATACTAATGTGAAAGCTGTCTATGATATACTGTTAAATGAAAAAAGCAAGTCACAGAGCAATATTTATAGTATGATCCCATTTGTATAAACGAACTTCCTGCGGAGGACTCTGTGTGGGGAAAAGCACAGGGTACAAGTCTGGCAGAATAGCCTTGGTCATAGTTACCTCTGGAGAGAACAGTGGTAAAGGGTGTGTATCAGTTTGCTAGGGCCGCCATCACAAAATACCACAGGCTGGAGGCTTAACCAGCAGTAACGTACTTTCTCAGTTTTAGAGGCTAGAAGTCCAAGATTGTGGTGTCCGGGGGTTTCTTTTGAGACCGCTCTCCTTGGTTTGCAGATAGCTACCTCTTACTGGGTCCTCATGTGGCTTTTTCCTGTGTATGCATCCCTGGTGTGTCTCCTTGTGTTCAAATTTCCTCTTCTAGGGACACCAGTCAGACTGGATTAGCGCCCACTCTAACAGCCTCATTTTAACTCAATCACCTTTTAATTTTTTAATTTATTTTTATTTGTTTTTAAAGATTTTATTTATTCATTTGAGACAGAGAGAGAGAGATTCAGAGGCAGAGGGAGAGGGAGAAACAGACTTGTCACTGAGCAGAGAGCCCGATGTGGGGCCCAAGACCCTGAGATCATGACCGGAGCCTAAGGCAGATGTTCACCGACTGAGCCACCCAGGTACCCCTCAATCACCTTTTTAAAGACCTTATGTCCAAACACTCACAGTGTGAGATACTGGGGGTGAGGACTTCAACATAAGAATTTTGAGGGGGACACAATTCAGCCCATAATAGGGGAACTTCCACACTTTGTCTATATTGTCTCCATTTTTTTTTTAATGATGAGCACATATTTCTGTTGTAATTTTTTAAATAATAAAAAAGAAAAAAAATTGACTGGAAGACAAATGTTAACAGCACAATATTAATAGGAGTTACCTCTAAGGATTATAGATGCTCTTCAGTTCCCCCGCCCATAGTTTTTAACATTTCTCTCCAACGCTCTTCAATGAATGTGTATTACTTTCTAATTAGGAAGTAGAATAAATGTTCTATCTTATGAAATATTTTCATGAAATAAATAAACGCAACAGCTTCCCCTTCGAAAGCCTGGAAATCAGGCATACTCAGAGAGAGTGATGACCTGTAGAACTGACTAGTGCTCTTTAACAATTTACAGAGACGCTTCGGTTGCAATAAGCTATTTGAACCAGAGGCTCATTCGGGGCTGGCGTGTGATTCTCAGGTTGTGCAAACTGGCACACCCTCTCTCAACGTCCTCTGTTACAGAAGCAAGGTGACTCTGGTCTTCAATTAGTAGCCTTTTCAAGCAAATTACAGATTTTCCAAATGAGTACTGCATTATGCCTAAGGTAGGAAATGCACACTTTTTTTAAAAATTTACTAAATTTCATTCAGTAATGAGTCTGAATCCCAACACCAATGATGCCCTATTTTTTTTCCAAGACATGTACAACATAGTCACGAATTAAATAATCCCATTCTGTTGTGAGATCACCTGTGGAGAAATGTGTCAAGAATAAGAAAATAAATAGCTTGTGACTCCAGTACGAGCTGCTTAGCCTATGGGTTTAGAGATCCATCAGAAACCCTCGTGGGGTGCGCAGTCGTCTGAGTTCTGCTACTTTTCCTCACAGCCTAGGGGAGCGACCAACCGTCAGGTGATGGGTCCATCAGTCTAGCCCTCAGGGAGTTCCAGTCTGCACGTAGAGAAGCCCAGGATGCTCTGAACAGAATTTCCTAAGAAGGAAATTGCTGCATGTTCCCCATGTGGTTATTCAAAGGATGAAGCAATGATGTCTTCCAAAGTGGCATCTTCTTTTTTTTTTTCCCCTCCTTTTTTCCTTAGAAGCTGCCTCTAGTGCTGTTAAGAGTGGATTTCCCAGAGGTGGAACGCAATCTCAAGTAACAAATAACTGGAAATTTTGAAATTTTTCTTTTTGTGGTCAGTAATACCAACAGTCTTCTTCCCACTGGGGAACCACTCATAATTCCTGACTATTCATTCATCCACTGGAATGACGCAGACTTGGAAATTCCCAACCTCCAATGTTGTCCGGGACCAATTTCGTCAACCATACCCAGTCTTATCAGCCATCTCTCTTACCTGCACTTTTGGAAACAGGCAGGGTTTCTTTTCCCTTCACATTTTTAAGAGTGGTAAAGTCAAAACAAACATTTTGGAGAATGACTGTGGATGGAAGATGAAGGAGTGAATGGCTTCCGGAATTACATCACCGAATATGATGGTCCACAAATTCTTTGGCAATAGCAACATTATATTTACAAATACTTCCTTCCTGTAAAACTAAGCTAAAAGTTGGCTTACATTAGCAATCTCCTAAATGCCTATTCCAACTCTATCCCACCTCTACTCAAGCTGTGAAAATTAACCATGTTTGTCTACCTGCTGGGTAAAAAGAGTAGGACAGAAAGAAAAATGACAGATGGCCAAGTGGTTAAGAACTAGTGTTTGTTCTCTTTCATCTTTTAGGTGTAGAACCTATGCCACTTTGTCCCTAGAGAATAAGAAGCAGGCTCTTTGCCGAGTCCGCTGGCAAGACTGGAGAGCTACCTTGTGCTGCTGGATTAGCTGAGGGTGTTCCATGTGGGCAACTGAGCTGCTCAGTTTAAATGAAAGAAGACAGAGCAAGGAAGGCAAGAGGAGGCTGCTGGACAGGCGTGGACTGGACCTTGGCTGCTCTTCCTTGTCCCAACCAGGCAAGCAGTGAGGTGAGTCCCTATTCACCAAGACTAAGTAGTTCCTTACAGTTTTCCAAGCACTTGTACATGCAAGAACTCATCTGGTTTTCTCAGCACCCCCGTGTTGAAGCAATGGCCAGTATATACAGTAAATACGATTTTGTATCATATCCTACTAGGTTTTCAGGCTTTGGAGTCCCACTATTGGGCTTCAAATTTTAACTCAGCCACTTACTGGCTCTGTGACCTTAAGTAAGGTAATTAACCCCCCTGTGACCAGTTTTTCTCATTCATGAAAGAGTGATAGCAATCATACCTACTTCATGGGATGGAGGTGAGGATTAAATGCGATAACACAAGTCCCCAGCATATGGTCCAGCACATAGTAAGCCCTTAATAGATGTTAGCTATTATTTGTAACCGGTGTTTGTTTGTATGGTTTCTGGCTTGGGTATCATGCCTAGAAAATTCTTTCCTTCCCTAAGATTAAATATTCACTCATACTTACTTTGATGATCTTATATTTTACATTTTAGTCTTTTTAAAATTTTATTTTATTGTGCTAACATTTTTTTTTTAATATTTTGTTTATTTATTTGACAGAGAGACAGGCAGCGAGAGAGGGAACACAAGCAGGGGGAGTGGGAGAGGAAGAAGCAGGCTCCCAGCAGAGGAGCCTGATGTGGGGCTCGATCCCAGAACGCCGGGATCACGCCCTGAGCCGAAGGTCGACGCTTAACGACTGAGCCACCCAGGCGCCCCTATTGTGCTAACATTTAACATGAGATCTACCCTCTTAAATTTTTAAGTGTAAATACAGGATTGGTAACTATAGGTACAATGCTGTACAACAGATCCCTAGGATTGATTCATCTTGCTTAATTGAAGTTTTATGCCCACTAATTAGCAACCCCCATTTTCCCCTCCCTCTCAACGCTGGCAACAACATTCCACTCTTTGATTCTATGAATGTGACTATTTTATGTACCTCATATACATGGAGTCATGTATATATGGAAGTACTTGTCCTTCTGTGGCTGGCTTATTTCATTTAGCCGAATGCCCTTAAGGTTCCACGTTATGGTCTCGGGTTTTATATTTCAATCTCAGAATTTATTTGGGTATATGGAATAAGGAAGGAATCTAACTTTACTTTTTGCTAAACAGTCACAGGGCATAATATTTTAAACAACAAAACTGTGTAACATATAATTCACAGCAAGACTAAGGAAAAGGCCATTCTTTCATAATGAGAGCAGATCAATTTAATCTTTTAAAGATAATTTCTATATAGCGTGCACTCTTCAAAGGCTATGAAATTATTAGATTAGTTCATCTTGATTTCCATCATTTAAAAAAAAAACCCACATTTATGTATCTTCTCTAAATATTAGTAGAAGAAGAATAGTCCAAAAGGGAATGGAGGTAAAATGAGAAAATTATGGCATGCCAGTGGCACCAACTAACACCTGTCTACGGCTGGCAGGAATGAGCTATAAAAAATTGGTACTTCATACAAATAAATCAGAAATGGACCAGAAAGATAAGGCAAAAGAAAAACAAGAGTAAAGGTATAAACAGGAAGCAGGAATGAAGTTAATCTAAAAATACCACAGTATTTTGTGATTTGCTAAGAGTGGGCCACAAGTTATCTCTTTCAACTGTCACTACAGGATCCAACATAATCTCAATCACACAATGCAATGATCTACACAAAAAAGAAAAAAAATGAGCAAGGCAATTTCTTAGAGCACAGTACACAGAGGTGGCTGTTGTTGGTTGTCTTGCCAGAATCTATTCTTCCCTTCGTTCTTCCTAAGAGAACCTCAGTTTTGTTCAGGTCTCTACCCCTTCCTCATGCAGCATTTGTAACTGAAGGAATCTGATCCCAAGAGATGGACTCAGAAGTGTAAGCCAACCAGTGCTTGGCTCAGGAATGAGCACGACTGCATTTCAGCCCATAAGACACAAGCAGACGGTCGATGAAGACTGCTGGGGAATTTCTTTCTTGGCCTTAAGAGAGACCAGTGAGAAGCCAGTGTTTCTTTCCTGCTAAATGTGAAAAGAAGCTGTAGCTGCTGCTGGCATCCGTCTTGAAACCATGAGGGAAATAAGCCTGAGGACAGACCAAACATATGAGAAGAGCCAACAAGATGGTTGAAAAGAAATGGATTGAAAACCCTGATTACACTACCCTTGAAGTCTACACTGTTCTAGCCATCTACCCATAAAAGCCTCATTGTTTACTAGTTGGAGCCTGGTGTCTGACACTTGGGATCCAAAATGTGTTGATACATACTCCATCAAGCGTATGAAAACATGCTCCTCAACTAGTGCTCGAAGACAGACTAACCCATTCAACCATCCATACCACAGATAATTCTTGAGCACGTATTATCTGCCTACAATGCTAAGTTCCAGGAAGGTAATGATACAATGGTGACGTAGTAAGTGCTATGAAAGAGTACTTTCCATTGTGGGAAGGGGGACTAACCTATTCTGGGAGCAAGAGGCCTCCATTTAAATTGATACATGAAGAATGAGGAGACATTTGCCAGAAGAAAGAAAACGGAGGAGGAAGTATATTCCAGGTAGAGGAAAGAGCACATGTCAGACATCCTGGGAGTGAAACAAGTCCTGTGGAGCTGGAGCTGAGAGAATGAAGTGGAGAATGGGATGAAATGAAGCCAAGAAATAGAAAGGGGCCTCCTAAGCCACGTGAAGGCCTTTGAGCTTTAGCCTAACAATGATGGGATATCCTAGAAGAATTTTAAGCAGGAGTGATGTAATGTAGTTGCACTAAAAAATTCTGACAAGGGGTGGACAGTGGATTGGAAAGGGGCAGTAGCAGATGCTGGAAGCCACGTTAGAAGGCACAAGCAGTAGTCAAGGTGACAGATGATGATGGAAGGGACGAAATTGGCAGCTATGACCAAAAAAGAAGTATACTGACAAGAAAAATGTACGGGAAATGTAACCTACAATATCTGCTGATAATTTAGATCTGAAAGATGAGGCAAAGAGAGGAGTAAAGAACAAACCCCAGGTTTGTGACTTGTACACCTGGGTCAAAGGTGGTGCCTTTGGATGAAACCAATAGGCTGGAAGGGAGTTAAGAAGTGATAATGAGTTCAGTTCGGAATCTGTTAATTTTGTCCAATACTTTATTATGGAAATGTTCAAATATACAGGCAAGTTGAAAGAACTGCACATTTTACATTCATATATCCACCACCTGGGTCCTCTAGCTAATGTTGTGTTGTATTTTGTTTATCACATCACATATCAATCCATCTCATTTCTTGATGCATTTCAAAGTAAGTTGCAGAAGTTAGCACATTTAACCTTTAAATCCTTCAGCATGCATACTAATCAATTAAATATTCGTTTATGGCTCTTTCTTTTGTTTTTTAAAGAAAGGCAGACTGCCACGTGCAGTGCCTCATTTGGATGTGTCTGGAGTCTTCAAAGCTTAATACCCCTATGTTCTCCTACAAATGGACCTGGAGAGCTTGTTGGGAGGTTCTGGCAGGGGAACACAGCTACTCGTATAACCTTGACCAAAGAACAGTTCTCCTCTATCAGGGAAGGTCATCCTCTTCGACAGAGTTTGCAGTTTCAGGAGGGACGCACATGGAGCAGTGAGGTAGTAGGGGGACACCGTCCTCACCAGGCAAATCAGCCAAATCAAGCCTGGTGATCAATGTGATGACAGACGTGACAGCTGGAGTGCCCTCACATCTTACGGCTCTTCTTGATGTAAAATTTACATGGAGTGAAATGCATGTATCTGAGTGTACAACTTGATGAGCTTGGTAGATATTTAGGTCACCTGTGTGACCTAAATCCTTCTCATGATACAGAACACTATCATCACTCTAGAAAGTTCTTGTATGCAACCTCCAACAATATCACTCCCCAAAACTCCAGAGGCAAGCACTGTTCTGATTATTTTTCACTACTGATTAGTTTTTTCACCTGTTCTAAAATTTCATTGAAAATCAAAACATAGTATTTAATTCTTGGGTGTGGCTTCCTTCACTTAGCGTAATGTTCTTGAGAGTCATCATGTTGGTACATGGATCAGTAGCTCATTCCTTTTTATCGCTGACTAGTATCCCAGTTATATGAATATTGATACTTATTTTCTGTTTGCCCTATTAGACCTCTTTTCCTCTATTCTTGCCCTCTTTTATATTAATTGAATACTTTTTAGAATTCCACTATAATTCATTTATTGGCTTCTTACATGTACCCCTTTGCACCATTTCTTTAGTGATTTTTCCTTAGAAATTAAATAGATATCCCTGGGGCGCCTGGGTGGCACAGCGGTTAAGCGTCTGCCTTCGGCTCAGGGCGTGATCCCGGCGATCTGGGATCGAGCCCCACATCAGGCTCTTCTGCCATGAGCCTGCTTCTTCCTCTCCCACTCCCCCTGCTTGTGTTCCCTCTCTCGCTGGCTGTCTCTATCTCTGTTGAATGAATAAATAAAATCTTTAAAAAAAAAAAATTAAATAGATATCCCAAACTTCTCTTAACTCTATTAGACTTAATACTACTTTATGTAAAATGTGTGGTTCTTATAACTCCATATGTCCACTTACCTCCTTTGTTCTTAATGTTATAGTTGTCACTTGTATTCATCTATGTTTGTTTTTTCTCTTTCAGCACTTTAAGATCACTGGCCTCCGTGATTTCTGATGATGTATCCACAGTCACTGGAATCTTTGTTCTTCTGTATGTAATGTATCATTTTCTTCTGAATGCTTCCAATATTTTCTCTTTATCTTTGGTTTTCAAAGTTTGGCTATGATATAGCTAGACATGATTTTCTTTGTATTTATCCTGATTGGAGTTCTTCTTGAATCTCTAAATAATGTCATTCAGCAAATTTGGGGACATTTTTGCTATTTATTTCTTTAAATAAATGTTAAGTCCTGTTTTCTCTTTATTCTCTTTCTGGGGCTCCAATTACATATGTTAGACCTTTTGACACTGTTTCACAAGTACCTGTGACTAACTCCTTTTAAAAATATCTTCCCTCTCTTCAAATTGGACAGTTTTGATTGCTGTATCTTCAAGTTAAATGACTTTTCAGCCATTTCTATTCTGCTGTTAAGATGTCCAATGCATTTTAATTTACAGTAATATATTTTTTAGTTCTAAAAGTTCTACTGTTTTATTTCATAAGTTCTTATTTCTGCTGAGATTTTCCATCTGTTGTTCTATAACGATGAGCACATTTCCTTATCTCCATGAGTCACTATAATAGTTCTAATAGCTGTTTTAAAATATTTATCAGCTAAATCCAACATGAGTCATTTTAAGGTTGGTGTACATTGATTCTCTTTTTTCTTAGTATGGAATCACATTTTCCTATTTCTTTGGAGGTCTAGAAATTTTGGATTTTGGGTGGACATTATGAACCTTGTAGAGGCTCTTGATTTTGTTATATTCCTCTAAAGAGTGGTGATGTTTTTTGTTTGATCAGGCAGTTAACTTCGCTGAGCTCCATGTCTAAACTCTGCCTTTCCTGCATGGACAACAGCTAAAGTATCTCTTCAATACTTCTAGCCTCAGCTAGTCTTCTTGGAGTCTACCTCTAGTGAAGATGTCAAGTAGGTGGTTAGTTAAATACATGGGATTTAGATCTCAGGAGCAAAATTTGGACTAGAGATGAAACACTGAGAGGAATAACCATATAGATGGTAGGTGAAGCCAAGCTGTCATAACAGACTGGGTAACTTAAACCACAGAAATTTGTTTTCTGCACAATTCTGGAGGCTAAAAGTCCAAGAGCAAGGTGTTGATAGCATTGGTTTCTTCTGACGTCTTTCTCCTTGTCTTGCAGGTGGCCTTCTGTGTCAAAATTTCCTCTTCTTATAAGGACACTAAATTCCCAAAGTTAGCACCAGACCCCATAGACCATTTCAGACACTAATCAAAGTCCCAGGGCTCCCATACCTCTGAGCGACCTGCTACAAATTGGCAGTTCCCACAAACCCCTCCTCAGGTTTGATAATTTGCTAGAATGGCTCACAGAACTCAAGAAAGCACTTTTCTTACTATTACTAGTTTCTTATAAAGGATACAAATGGCCAGCCAGATAAAAAAGTACACAGGTCAAGGTCCCAAAGGGTCCTGAGGACAGGAACCTCTGCCCCCAGAGTACAGCACACTCCTGGCATATAGATGTGTTCACTAATCTGAAAGTTCTCCAAACCCCATAGTTAGGGGGTTTATGGAGGTTTCACTACATAAATCACTGGCCACTGGTGATTAACTCAATCTCTAACCCCTCTCCCCTCCCTGGATGTCAGATATAGGTGAATGGAGGCTGAAATTTCCAACCCACTAATCATGCCTTGGTCTTTCTGGAAATACAGCCCCATTCTGAAGCTCTCCTGGGGTCCCCAGCCATCATCTCATTAGCATACGAAAAGACACTCTTATGACTCTGGGTAAGTTCTTGTGGCAGGAACCAAATACAAAGACCAAATAGATATTCATTATATCACAATATCAAAACCACGTTCATGTTTGGAAAACTCAGCATTGTTAAGGCATCAGTTCTCCCCAAATTGGTCAACAGATTCAGCGTAATCAGAATAAAAATTCCTAACAAGCTAATTTTTGTAGAAATTGACAATCTACTTTTAAAGTTTATATGCAAATGAAAAAGTTGTAGAATAGCCAAAATAATCTTGGGGGGAAAAAAGCAAAGTAAAGTTACACAACATCAAGTACTGAATTTTGAAACCGACTGTAGAGAAACAGAAATATTTCCCTTATGTGCACCTGAGACTTGACATCTGTTCCCCACACACCAAGACATCTTTTGTGCAAGAAAACATCACTGAGATAACCTTAGTCAAAGCCTTCCCAGAGATGCAATTTGTGACATTATCCTATCACCCACAGTAGAGAACATAGCCAAAGCAATAAAAAGTTCTTGATCTCAGAAGAAAATTACTGGCCTACTGTAGATTGATTTTCAATTCTGTTTACCTTAATCCACTATTTCTCAAAATGTATTACTTGGTAATGGTGTTTCACAAAAAGGAAAAGGAAAGAAGGGAATTCTTATTTATTTTTTAAGATTTTTAAAATTTGAGAGAGAGAGAGAGAGTACAAGCAAGGGGGAGGGGCAGAGGAAGAGGGAGAAGGCTCCCCACTGAGCAGGGAGCCTGACTAGGGGCTTGATCCCAGGACCCCAGGATCATGACCTGAGCCAAAGGCAGATGCTTAACCGACTGAACCACCCAGGTGCCCCGGAAAGGGAAGTCTTTTGTTTCTTTGTTTTAAGATTTTATTTATTTGAGAGAGAGAGAGAGAGTGCAAGCACGAGCAGGGGGAGAGGCAGAGGGAGAAGCAGACTCCCCACTGAGCAGGGAGTCTGACTTGGGGGCTGCATTCCAGGACCCGAGCCCAGGCAGACGCTTAACCAGACTGCCACCCACGTGCCCCAAAAAGGGAATTCTTAGCCAAATAAATTTGGAGATTGCTGAGTTCAACAAATTTTGATTTAGTGCCACAGAACTTCCCAGAACCTTTAATATGCTAATGTGCACTGTAAGTCTCCAAGATAGCAGAGAGTAGACCTTTATGTTTGAAACCCTTTTAAAAATTCACTAGTATTCAATGGAACAACATACTTTGAGAAATGCTATCTCAGGTTAATAGGAAAATGCTGCAAATATAAATTTATTATGTTTTTCTGACTCAAGAAGGAAGAGCTAATCTTCAAGCTTATTAAGGCAAGCCTTATATTTTAGGTGATACGAAGCATCTACTTTTTAACAATAACAACAGCAACAAAAAACCACAGACTGAGCAGCTAGGAGATGTGCTTTCTTCTAAATATCTGTGTGAAGTTGGGCCAGTATTGCTTTAATCTCTTCTAATCCAATTTGTTTCCTTAAGCTGTAAAAGCAGAGATCCCCTAGTCACAGAATTCTTTGCGGTGGCCAAATGTAAGTGTATTTGAATAACATAGAATTAAAGAAAATACAAATGTTAGGATGGAAATCCCCAGACTGTCTGGTTAGAAATTCCCTGCAATTGTCCTGGTTCTTGCTCTTTGAGTCTGACCACAGTATGACCTTGGGCTTGGTTCCAATGTCCCCACAGGCAGAGCGAGCTCAAAAGCGCACATTGCTGGGCAAAGCCACCAGGGATGGGACAAATCAGCAAAGACAAAGACGGGTCTACTTTGTGGGCCTTCCCACCCACAGCTGCACTCTCTCACACGTCCCCTCCTCAACCAGGCCTATGGGAATAGTTGTGCGGAAAAAGAAGCAGGGAAGGATCTTGAAAGCACCTACAGTTATAAAACCCCAAAATAATACAGACAATTAGCCCTAGAGGGAGAATTTGAGAAAAGGCTGAAGAGTCGGTGAGAGTACATGTTCCAAAATATCTTTCACCATATTTTTTCCATTTTATCCTATTACAGTGAATCCCACTAATTAAACACTTATTTAATATACATTTGTTTTAGAAAATCGGAAATATCTCTAATAAGGCTAAACAGCTATTAAACATCTATCTGGAGTGTGAATTTACTCAATTGGGGCACTTTCCTCGTAACACTTGAAATTATTTGCACTGAGGGGGCGCTTGGGTGGCTCAGTCGGTTAAGCATCTGTCTTTGGCTCAGGTCATGATCCCAGGGTCCTGGGATCGAGCCCCGCATCAGGCTCCCTTGCTCAGCGGGGAGCCTGCTTCTCCCTCTCGCTCTGCCTGCCATTCTTCCTGCTTACGCTCCAACCCCCTCTGTCAAATATATAAATAAAATCTTAAAAAAAAAAAAAAAAGAAAAGAAAAGAAATTACTTGTACTGGGAATAGGACTCTGATTGGCAGTATAGGGAGGGTAAGACCTTTGATGGGGAGGGGCTTGCATGTTACCGGAGGAGGGCGCGGTGAAGAACAGGTACAAAGTAGACACTCACAGAGGGACAGAGAAGTAATTGGAAGTGTGAAAAAGGAAGATGCTAAAGACAAATAATCCAATTCCAAATGCCTTCTAAGGCCTATTCTTCTTCCATTTCTTCTTCCTCCCTCCTACATCTTATGCTGTCCTGCTCAAGAGAACCAGGAAAGCTGGGACCAAGGTTAGGCTAGACTGTGAGTGAATTTAGTTTTTATAAGCTTGTCTGACAAACTAAAAACCACCTCCCATTATAATGGCCAATCACATTCCAAACTTCTAAGGGCCTCCTCACAAGAGAAACCTTTTGGGATATAATCTGTTCATGAGCTGGGAATTTCCACTAACATCCAGTCAATAAATATTTACCAGGTGCCTACAATGTCAGGCCTTGCTAAGTGCTAAAGGTGCAATAGAGAGTAAAAGACACCATCTCTAGTCTCACAAAGTTAATCATCATATTCGTATTTCAAAGGTCACTCAGAGGTGCAGGAAGTGGGTTGAAGGGAAACAAGACCAGAGCCAGATCAGTTAGGAAGCCCCTTCAGAAATGCAAGGAAGGACTCGGTCCTCAACCTTCATTTCTGAGTGGAAGGACATTAGCAAGACAGTAGTCTTGTATATTTTCAGTGGAATTTGGACTTTGATTAGTGGAATAACGGGCACTCTGTACCTCTAGGATTACAATGAATAATTGGTTTGGTTTTAATACTCTACACTAACACCTGTCGGCCTTTGGTTGAAGACTGCTCCCTCTCTAGCTCTCAGGCAGAACGTCCAGATGCTAGCAGTCAGAGGCTCTGTCCTATAACTGGAGTAATAAGGGCAGGAGAGTATGGTTAGGGCATATGTATCTGCTACCCTCCCCCACTGGGGTGGGCAGTGACTTCTAGATCCCTCTGTAGGTTACGGGGAAGACCATGAAACCAGGGGCAGTGTCTTAGGCCCATCTACTCAGACACCCCTCTCAGCCATTTCTAACCATCTACCTAGGTATTCCACATGCTCTGGTGACCCACATTTTGAGAAACACAGCTCCAGTCCTTTGCACAGCACGTAGCAAAAGTAAAAATTGGCTGAAAGAACAGACACAGAGTTTGTTTATTGAACAGCATGTGTTCATATTCTCCATCATGTCTGTCTTCATTTTAGTTTTTAATTTTCTCTCCTCTTAATCATGTGACTTGTTTTTGGCCAGTGGACATTAGCAAACATAACACAAGTGGAGACCAGATAAGGGCTTGGGCACTGCAGCTTTCTCTCTTGGAATACAGCCACTGTCATGGAGGGAAGTCTGGTCCAGACTCCTTGAGAATGAAAGATCATGGAGAGAGAAGCCCAGCTGTCCCGGGCATCCCAGCTGAGTCCAGCATGCAGGGGACCAGCCAGCTGAATGCTGCCTCATGAGAGAGCCTGGGCAAGACCTACAGAAGAACCACCCAGCCCTGCCACATGATTGCAAGAAATAATTGTTGTGCAAGCCAAAGTTGGGGATGTTTTGTTATGCAGCAACTGGTAACTGAAATGTATGACTTGTTTTCAAGGCCCTCCTCTGACTGTCATGGAAGAGCTCCATTTTAGTCCTGAAGGTCTTTGGCTAAATCTTCACACTGCTATGCCTCGGTCTACTAGGAAGGAAGGAAGAGCATGAGCTCCTGAATCCACCTTCTGACATCAGAGTCTTCTGGGTTATGTGGCTTTGGAAATTTACTTGACCTTTTCATGCTTTAGTTTTCAGTCTTAGAGCAATGTTTCTCAAAATGTGGTCTACTTGCATCAGAATTACCCGGGATTTTGTTAAAAAGTAGGTTAAGCAGCTATTCTTATAATGGCCCCAAATTGGAAACGATGTCAACATCCATCAACTGGTGAAAGGATATATTCATACAATGAAATACTTCCCAGCAATAAAAAAAACAAAACAAAAAAAACACTGTTGATACACTGAGCATGACTGATTTCTTGCCTGCGAATTTTAAACTGGTCTAGTTCCTTGAATGAAGGAGATTAAAAACTGGGAGGATGTAGGGAAACCACTTTCTTCCCACAGGGTAGACTAAGAAGCAAAGAAAGGGGGGTTTCAGAGAGAGAAGAATGTAGCATCTCAGCAGTAAGAAGTTGCCTGCGCCCCGATGGCTTCAGGTTCTCTCCAGAGGCCCAGCTGGAAGCCTGCCTTGCATCCTTATAACAAATTCCCCCTTTTTTCTTTAAACTGACTTGACTTACACAGTGGAGGGGAGTGCTATAGTGTCTAATACTGTGTTTCCCCACTCCCATCTTTAGATTTCCCTGAGAAATCCCTGCCCCAATTTTCATGAGGTTCTAGTAGGACAACCCACCATGGACATTCCTTGCAAGGGTGGGCACATAATCCAGGCAGGTGGATTTGGGCACCCTATTTCCCTGGCCACATGATTGGCTTGTGTATGGGCACCTGACCCAAGCAAGGCCAATCAGTGTCTTCCCTAGAACTGATACGGGGAGCTGGAAATAAGTCCTTTTTTTGCTAAGGTAGCTAAACTGAGACAATGTGAGCTTGGGACACTCAGCCATCATTTTACCCTCTTTGTGAAGAGAGCTTGCCAGGAAGAAGAGGAAGAGAGAGAGAGACCAAGACAGAGACACCTCTGAAGACATGAAGCCTCAGATTCCATCCTGCCTAAAGCCAGATCCATTCTTAGATGGTCTGGTTATGTCAGCCAATAGATTTCTTTTTTATCTTTGTTTAACCCAGCTGAATTGGGCTTCTATCCCCTGCAACCAAAACGGCCCTGGCTTATATAAGTTCATTTGTATTACTTGCCACCAAAAATCCCCATGATGGAACAATATATACAAATACGGGATTTTATAAAGTCTCAGAGTTTAGAGAGCGGTCCCTGTAGAATTGACAAGACCACTGCTTTGGCAGGGGCTTCCAAGTAACCCCCACAACTCCTCCAGGTCCACCCGCTGCACGTTCTTCAGCCTTTGGTCTCTCCTATGGATTGAATTGTATCTCCTCCACCTCAAGAAGGAGCTGTGTTAAAGTCCTCCTCCAGTACCTCAGAATGTGAGCTTATTTGGAAATATGATTATTGAAGATGGGATTGGTCAAGATGAAGTCATACAGCAGTCAGGTGGGTCTGTCATTCAACGTGACTGGTGTCCCTACATGAAGATAGCCACAGGAAGATAGCCACACGAAGACAGAGACCCAGGGACAACACCATGTGAAGACAGAGGAAGCATCTACAAGCAGGGAACGCCTAGGACCACCAGAGCAAGGACAGAGGCATCTGGAAGGGATTCTTCCTCAGAAGGGACCAAATCTGCCGACACCTTGATTTTGGACTTCTAGCCTCCAGAGCTGTGAGTGAAGAAATTCCTGTTATTTGAAGCCACCCAGCAGCCTAGGCCACTGCTAAAGCCTCCAGAGCACTTCATGGTTTGGTGATGGTTGCTGGTACAGACGGTGCTACCTTCGCTGCCTGGTAAGAGGGTTGTAACTTTTTTTAGGTCGGAACAACTGTCCTTAGACCACCTTCCTACTCCACTACTTCCCTTTCAGTTTGCTTTCTTCCTGCTCTAGGGTAACTGGAGACCTAGATGGAAACTCTGATAGGGTGGCCGTAGTCAACCCCAATGGAACTGAGTTCAGAGCCCAGTTTCCAAAGGACTCAAACATCTGAGGAAGTGGCATTCACGACTCGCTGCAAGGTGGGAGAGGGAGACAGTGAGAATCACATGCCTCGGCAGAGCCCTCGGCAAGACAGGCGCCCCACGGCTGGCACCCGAGGCCCCATTCCCAGCCTATGTCCGGGCAGCGTGTATGCTAACCATCCTGAAGAACGTGGGACCCTCCTTCTCTTTTCCCAACAGCCAGCCCCACAACCCAACACTACCTCTGGACAGCCAACCCAGGGCACAAAAAAGGGAGGGAGCCGGGGGGCTGGATGAGAAGCAAAGCACGCACAGAGCCTGGCATCTCCATCCCAAGGAGGGACACACAGAAGACCCCAGCTTGGCTACCTGTGCTCTGCAGAAAACTCACAGAAGATGGGGATGACTTAGCACAGCACGGGACGAAAGGCACGCAGGCTAAGTAAGAGCCATGCGGTCCTGCTAACAAGGGAGTCTCAACAAGCTGCAAGAGAGATTCAGAATATGAGCTGGTAACTGTTACCCAAATACCTTCTCCTCTAGAGTATTTCTTCCGAAAAGACCATAATCTCCTTTCTCATTCACCAACTCCTCACTCTGTCTGCTGGGAGGATGTTTCGACCTGGACACTCCTGGCCGTCTGCTAATTGTGGGAGGAGCTGCTGAGTGCTTTTTCAGGCCTTGTCAAATGGTGAGGAAGGAGAGGGGATGGGGAGCCACTTTCCTATGGACAAAGAATAACCTAAAGAGCAACAAGGAGCGAGTTGTGGTTTTAGGAAAAAAAAAAAAATTCCTAGATGTCAGATACTTGATTCCCAGCAATAGCTCCATTAAATCGGCATTTATTGATTTAATGTTCAGGTGAAGTTGGTGCCAAGGAGTAGAGCAAACTGTTCGTATCCTTTATCCACACAGGTTTTAGTGACCGTAATTCCACAGGCAAGTGAATCGAGGTCAGGCTTCTCTGTATGATGCAAGCCTCCCCCAGGCACTGCAGGCGACCAGCAGCTTCGTCCCTCCTCCCCTCGCCCTACCCCTTGCCCTGCCCCTGCCTCAGCATCCTGTCTACCGCCCCACTCTTCCCTTCATTCATCTCAAGCCCTACCTGAGCTCTCAGCTTCTAGAAATCTCTGGGTCTCTGGATCTAGGGAATATGTGGAATAGGATCACACGTCAAATTCCTCCCCAGCTTAAGAAAGGTTAGTGCATCCAAGACCGCCGCCGACGGTTCTTCAGTGGAGATTGTCACAGAGGGCAGAAATGAAATCCCGGGTTTGGAGCTGTTGGGTTTGTTGGGGGTTTTGTTTTGGTTTGGTTTTTGGTGTTTTTGCATTGCTTTCAGCTTTGGATATAGCACTTAATGTGTCAAACCTTGAGACCGGAATTATCCTTAAGGACAACACACTCCCACACCACACCACATGCCAACATTGCTGTAAGCCCAGTGGAAGTTCAGTCAAAA
The DNA here is from genome assembly GCF_017311325.1 of Ursus maritimus. Lineage (NCBI taxonomy): Eukaryota > Metazoa > Chordata > Mammalia > Carnivora > Ursidae > Ursus > Ursus maritimus. The sequence goes on along the minus strand of NW_024426008.1, from coordinate 23,104,969 downwards.
GACCCCAGGGCAACACATGGTAGAGTTCTTGCCCAGATGCTCTGTCCCCAGCGTTCTTCCATACTCCTGTGCCCCATCCCTGTCCCTCTGGGCATCTCCTTCTAATGCCCATCCCTTGATGGTTTAGAGCCTCATCTTACGCCAGGTACATCTCTATTGCACTTTTCTAAAGGAAACAGGAAATAGGAAAGAAAAAAATGACTCCATTTTATCCCCTTCACTATCTTTTTTTCTTGCAGATCCTCTAAGAAAAAAACGCAGCAGCCCAGAATCATCAGTGTCTCTAGTGGCCTAGAACTACAGCGTCCAGGTAGGAATGATTCAGAAGTGTACATCCATGGCCATGGTCAGTCAGGTCACTGTAGATTTCACTTAGTGCAAGAGAAAAAGAAAAAACAAAGTAAAGGCGGGGACAGACCCAGGCCCCTTCTGCGAAGCAATCAGCAGAGGGAGAGAAAAGCAAGAAGGGGAATTCCAAGTAAAACTGGGGCCACGAGACACTCTCAGGTCAGTGGTGTGAAGGGCATCCCTGCTTATGCAAATCAACAGCATCTTCTTTCAAGTAATCACCTGGGAAGGCGATAACCTTATTTCAACAGAGAAACTCTTTGTAATACATGTTTAGGAAGCTCTATGTTGCCTTTAGAATTTATACTTTATTATTCTAGACGTTCTCAGCAACTGCAAATCCTTTCAGGACATATTTGATGACAGGAAAGAGTCTAAAGTCATTTGGAATAAAGCCTAACTAATAAGCTGGGCAATTATCTTTGAGGTCAACATCTAGGTGTGGCTGGTTTAGTCATTATTTTTCTACTGTGCCCTGCAAAATTGCCCAGAAGGGAGGCCAGCTGGTAGGGCAGTGATCACCATGCCCACCGCTCACTGGGGCGCTGACAGCGGCAGATCCAGTGTACTAAGTACCACTGACTAGCAGGGTCGGCGCTACTGGGAGGAAAAAGTCCTTATCCTCTGAAGACCTTTACTTTTCTGGGTGTGTGGCAACCTTGTGTTTGGATCCTGAGTCTTTTTTCCAACCCCCATCTCCCACCCAGTTCCCCATCAGAGGTATTTTGCCAGTCTTCCTCAAACCTTGCGATCAAGACCAATTACCCCAAGATACCCTCCTATTCCCCCCCGCAGCTCAGAGCCCCGCCCCCTTAAGCCACTCTTAAACCACTCTAACAACAGAAAATACATAAAGCAAAAAATGAACATCCCCTCCCCAATCTCACATGCCGAGGCTACTCCTGTTAACCACCTAGTGTTTCCTTCTAGATGGTTTCTCTTGGGGGACTCCAAAGCACGCTCTTTTACCTAAATCAATATATGTATGTGCAATGCTAGACGGAGTGTACCGCTGTAGCCACACTGGCACACCCCTGCAGAGCCGTAAGCAGGCTGTGAATTCCTCGGGCCACACTGCCTTCAATCCTAAGTCTGGGGATCTCTCGGTCCAGCTACAACCCATACCAATCTCAGTCCCAGTGGGACCCAGGTGGGCTGTGGGACGAGCAACGCTGGGCTCCTGGGCAAGCCCAGGAGCCAAGTGGCAGGCTCAGCAGTGCTTACTGGCCCCACAGCCAGAAGTGTAGAGCCAGGTTCTGGTCTGAACTCTGTCCTGGGCTGAGTCTCCCTGCTCTCCTACCTACTCACCTGGTGAAGACAGAGCTAGAGTAAGAGGGAGCCAGTTGGGAAGGTGCCTGGGGAACCAACCTATAATGTAATGAAATAGGGAAAATTGTAATCAGCACTCTGCTCGGGGAGCGGCCTGAATGTTGTTTAAAGCAGTATTTGGATTAACAGCAGGGTGCTAGGGGTACATAAGGACATTTCTAGAGTACGTGTCTGTTGGCTTGGTCTGCCCAGCATCCACTTCCTTGTCTTTTGGCACAAGAAATTATAGTTTCCTCGGGGAACCACCTCCCCACATTCAGTGCATGTGGTTTGGTAGTGGGACTCCTCCAGGCTCTAGGTGTTGGCATGTGACCCAAGCATGGCCAATCACAGCAACCAATCCCTCTGGTTATAGTAATTGATTACTGTTTTGGCAAATGACCAAAGTTAATTCCATGATACTCAACTCTTTGGGGATACTTTTGAGAACTGTTGGACTCTTTCTGTTGGGCAGCCAAGAACTCCTGACAGCCTCTTGCTACCATCAGTGGGGAGATCCTGCTAGGGAACAGGGCAGGAGAAGGACCAGAGATATGGGACAAAGGTGGTGAGTCTTGATGACGTCGGTTAAGCCTCAGGACCCAGCTAAGCCCAAAGTGAGATGTAGCCCTGGCCTTTTCCTTTAAATGAGTCAATACATCCCCATTTTTGCTTAAGTCTGATTGTTTTCAGTCACTTACACTCAGGAAACACAAAACATCCTGGTTAGTATGACTTCCTAAGTCAACAAAGATGATAAAGCTGGGCTCTAGTTTCACTGAGATGTGGAAATCTGGGGTGCTCCTTTTCTGCCCTCCCCTCACAGAAGGCTCATCTACTCATCTCTAAATAAATACTAAACAAATATTTAAATAATACTCATTTCAAAGAGCACTAACGTACGGCCTGCAAGAGACACCCGTACATCATGGTTCAGAGCTAGGAACCACAAGTTGTGTGTGCATGTTCCATCTCTCCGCTCACTGTGTGGCCCTGAGGACGTCTCACAACTTCTACACGTCTGAATATAAGTCCTGTCAGGCCGATGTAAGTTTGAGGAAGTGTAGAAATCCGTATGGCAGTGACAATTGCAAAACAAGGCCAATCTGAACACTTGCCACCGTGGAAGGCTGAGGCTTTGTGGAGGAAAACATCCTGACGGAAGAAAGTACCACCTGGTCTCAAAGTGAGGAGGCTCAGCTCGGACAACATTTCAGTACCAACCAGATCAGTGATGCCAAATAGACCTTCACCTGTTTGAATGACAACTGAAAATGGCCCAATAACTGAACTGACCTCCAGTCTCCCCCACTTCTCTCTCTCCTCACCTACCCTGACACAAGCAAACATTCCAGAACATTCCAGAATGATCACACGACCAAAGTAGGTAACTCTCAGGAGACCACTACTAAGGAGAACGTAATTACACAATGTAACAGTCACTCCAGCCTTTTCAAGAAAATATGGGAACCTCAGCTCTTTCAAACATCTAAAATTTTCACATACCCGTTTCTCTACGATAGACTCTGTTGGTTGAGAAGTATTAAATGGAACGAGAATGAATTCAGTAGGGACACCTGGGGGCTCGGTCAGCTGAGCGTAGGACTCTCAGTTTTAGCTCGGGTCAATCCAGGTCTTGGGATCCGGCCCCAAGTCAGGCTCGAGTCTGTGAGGAGTCTGCTGGGGATTCTCTCTCCTTTTTGGTCTCCCTCTGCCCCTCCCCCACCCCACCGCCCGACTCACGCGCATGCGCATGCATGCCCCCTCTCTCTCAAAATGAATAAACAAAATCTTTTTTAAAAAGAATGAATTCAGTAATGCTTTACACAATGAATCTGTGTATTATTCATAATAGCAGTAGTGCTTAACATTTGGAAAGAGTCGCACAGGACTGCGCCGGTCATATTATGTGTTTAGTGTTCTCAGTCCTCCTGACAAACGGGTAAGACAAGTAGGACAGCCCCTGAGTCACCGGGGCCGCCCACCCACTGCCGTTCTCCCCATAGCGCCCCTGGTTCTGCCAAAGCTGCTTTCTTGGTATTGTTAAGAAGCGCTTGCTATAGGCTCCTTCAGCCTGAGGATAGGCTGTCTTCCACTTCCCTTTGCACTCTTCTTCAGGTAAGTGGACAGGAAGTTCAAGTTCTCTTCGCTACCTCCCACTCTGGATCAAATTCAGGGCTCTGACGACCCTTTGCTGCTTTCACCTTCTCAACTCCCAAAAGACAAAACTCAGGACTGCAAACAGCACCCACTCAGGTTGTCAGGAGCTGCAAAAGTTTATCATTGAAGTACAGGATCAGCTGCTTTAGAAAGCACCCATGAAATTCTACATTTTAGAGAAGACCCTCAGGGAATACCCAGGCAGGCTCTTTCCTGGAAAGCCCATTAGCAGAGGAGCAGGGCTGGCAGGGGCTTGTTTTAAGTGCAAGAGTCTCCTTTTATCTTTTCTATCTTTTTTAAAGAGCCTCCTTTTATAAGCCCACTTAAAAAGCCCAAGCTTTCTCCCCATTCCTAGGTCCACTGCCTCAAAAACACTATCTTCCATCTGCTGGTAGGTGATGCCCCCATCAGAGTTCTTTGAAAATCTAGATGTTGGGGGCTTAAGCTGACCTAAGAGTACCACCAACCACTTCTCTATTGTTCCCCCCCACGCCCCAACCTATTACCGAGACTTGGGCTAATCAGCCATAAGGCTCTGGCACTCTCCCTGGACACCTAATGAGTAGAACTTCTACGCACATCTTCTGACCTCTTCTTCCTGAGAGCTCATGGGATCTACTGCCATGTTAAGGTTCTGAGCCAAAAAGTAAAGAACTGTCAATGCAAAGTTCAAGAAACTAAGAACACCGTAATTATGACATGATGGGGAAAAAAAAATCCCGCCTATCCCCATACCTGACCCTTCTAATTCTTTGAAGACCAGATAAAAAGAAAAGATGGTACAGGGATGCGTGGGGCTGGTGGCCGCTGCTTTGAAGCTCCCGTGTGTGGGATTGTCCCATATCCCTCCCCAGTAAAGCTGGGGCAAGGGTTAGACATGACTCTGGATTTCCCACCAGGTTCCCCAAACTGCTCAGCTTCTCACAAATACTCCAATCAAGAATGGAAGAGTTGATCTTTTCCTAAAAAATAAATCCTAAAAAAATTTCTAAAAAAATGATCTGCAGAATAAAAGCACTATGTGTAATACTTTTTTTTTTTTTTTTTGGCAGGTATGGAGAGTCCTGTGGCCAAGTCGGTTTGAAAAGTGGGAGGCTGAACAATGACAGTTTCAACTGCAGGACTTCACAGAGCCTTTGCTAAATTAACGCACATTGTGATGCTCCAAACCTGAGCTGGAGATTAGAGCGCGATGTCTACACCTCTAATAATCCTTTCCAGGGGAAGCATCTCATGGTACTAGTGTACCGTAGAGCGTGCTCTGGAAAGTGCTACAGTGGGACCATATCTGTCAATCAAAGCATTCTGTAGTCAGCAGAGGGAGACACAACTCTGGGGGATTTTTTTTTTTTTTTTTAAGTATTGGGCAGAGGCAGTCTCTCTGTCCACCATGATTGCTGAGAAAACAGAATATTCAAGAGAATGCCTGCAGGAGGAGGACAACACTGAAGAAAACAGGCTGAGATGGGAGCTGAATTCTAATGACCTCGCAGTTCCTCCAGTGGGTCTGGTACACATGGTAGCTCTAGGATCCAACAGCTCTGAAGCAGAGCTCGCCTTTTCAGTTCACCCTGACTGGACAGGTCCTAGCGCTCCGCACTGGAACAAGGTGAACTTCATGGAGATGCCTGCAGGCCCTCTTTTTAACTCCAACATCTGTCATGGGGCAGTTTGACCCCAAGCCCATGCAGGTGCCATCATCTCATCTCTGGCCTTTTAGCCGAGCACAGCCACGTACTAGATGTTAAAGATAAGCCCTGTGACTCATGCTGAAGTTGAACCTGCTAGGCTGAAGCCTGCTTTGAACCTTCACCAGGGACCAAACAGCTAGCATTTAGTACATAACCATTATGTTTAAGAAATCCTCTCCATACTAGGGTAGGTGGTAGACTGCAGGTGAGAAAATAAGCCTCCGGTGCAGATCCCGCCCCGAGCCACACATCACCTGACACAGATAGAGTTCACACAGGACTCTTTCCTCCTTCTGTGTTATTTGCCCAAAGCTCTACTGAAACTCGAGAAACCAAAAGCTTTCTTCAGATATTACTGAATTACTCTTTTTAAGAAATAAAGACTTTCAGGGCACCTGGGTGGCTCAGTCGGTTAAGCATCTGGGGATCAAGCGCTGCATTGGGCTCCCTGCTCAGTGGGGAGTCTGCTTCACCCTCCACCCCTCCCCACTGCTTATGATCTCCCTCTCTCTCTCTCAAATAAAATATTTTTAAAAATAAAGGCTTTCAAAAATAACTTTAAAATCATAGCCATATCAAACCTTAAAAGACGAACTCACTCCATCCCATCACAGGTTGACGGGGGGACAATTCAGTAACAACTGACAGCGTGTGGTGAGTGCCAAGACAGAGAAGGCCCCCGGGGTCTACAAAAACATGTAGCTGGGGGTGCACATGGGGCGGGGACCCCCTCAGGAACTGCTGAGGCTTTCAGTCTGAGGAGGTGGCACAGGGACAGGGGAGGGCTCTCACAACTTTTTACTTTCTAGGCCTCTTAGGGACAGCATTATCAAACCACACATATTAAAATGTAGCCACATCCTAAATTTCTGAAGCTTTTCATAATTTTGTCTTTCTTTTAAATTGCTTAGGGGGCCAGCAACTCACTTAATAGATGATTAACTATGGCTCTTTGGCAGTCGTGTGTGCTTAGAAATGCTTGTGAAGAAACAAACTTTCATCTACATTGTTCTTAATATTTTAACAATTAAGCAAGGAAACATTTCATTTTGTGGATATTTAATAATTTTTGCTCTTTTCTTGCATAATTTGGAGCCAGGATTTTTTTTTTTCCTGGTATTTTGCAAACATTTCCACTGGTTCTTCAAAGCTTACAGATCTTAGGCAAGAGGTCTTTAATTGCCTAACAGATAAAATAGCAGGAAGGTCAAAACAGCATGAGACTGAGACAGGAGTATGCAGAAGGTCCAGAACCAAGTTAACTCAGCATTTAAAACAGCCTGAGGTAAGCTGTCACAACCTGAAGTTGGATCCCTCCAATGTAGCACGCCAGGCACCATTTGAAAATATACGGTCCCCACCAATGTCTTTCCTTGAAGACCTATGAAGAGCTTCAGGATGTTCTACCATAACCCTTCCTTAGGGCATCATCTGTTCCCAAGACCAGTAGCCCAAATGGACACCAGTGAGTCCACAGCAATGCTAACCATTCTCATGGCCGTGGTGACACAGTATTCAAGGAGTAGACTCACAAAGTTGCCAGGTGTCTCCTTGCTGGACTGGTTCCTTATCCTTTGTCTTTGAGCTGGCCTCTGATTTCTAGAAATTCATAGGCTTGAATGTAACATTTCCCAAATGGTAGCAGAAATTATTAACAAATTAATCAATCTGAATATTTTTAGGTGCAAAGCTCTTTAGAAAGTTGGGAATGGTGAGGAAATAGGAACAGAGTGTCCTGAGACCTCAGGGAAAATATCTTGATATTTATAAAACAAAAACAAAAACAAAAACTCACGCCAACTAACCTACTTGCTGCCCCAAATAAACATATAGGAGAATGCGGGAGGGTTGGCAGGACAAGCAGGCAATGGTGAGCATCTTTCTGATTTTTTTTGGCACCATCGCACACATCGACCTCAATTCCACAGAGGAAACCCAAGTGTGGGGAGGTAAATTACTTAACGTCATAACAGCTGTCAGCAGCCAAGCTAACTAGAACGCAAGCTGTGCCACACTTACCTCCTGAGATTACCATCACCTCCCCTGCAGACCCAACGGAAGGGTCTCAGCACAGCAGGATCCACATCCACAAGCACCGGCATCAAAGGAGCAGGAAGAGAGGGAGCAGCCCGTCCGCCAACACTCTGACCTGGTCTGGTCAACAGGGCTGACCCAAAGCCTGTGCTCAGGCTTGGTGTCAGACTACCTGACAGGTGTGAACCAAATATGACGAAGAATTAGAGCAGCCCCAGACCCACGCAGCCCTGGACAAAACGAAAGCTTTTACGTGTTTGAGAAAAGGAGTGATGTGCCTTGGCCTCTGTAAGATGCCAAAGACTGATAAATTATTCCACTCAAATGGCCTCTTAGACCCAGTCAACTCCAGTCCAAAAAGACCCCGCTTGCCTACTGACATTCCCATTAACCATTAGTCCTTCTGAAGAACAGGCCAGGGTGGTCTGACCATGGACACTCTGACTGAGCACAAGCTGCTTCTCATCCACCCTGGAGTCTGGTGAGAACAATGGAGATGTGGGCGGGGCATTCGGCCTGTGGCGCTGCTTGCCTGTTCATCACAGACTGGCTGACACTGCCCACACTGGTACATCCAAACCTCTCCAACAAAACACCAACAGGCAAAGCCAACAGAGCCCCACATCCTCATCCTCACACCATGACCAAAGCCCCCAGTAAATCCATTTCATCAGCCTGCCTTGGTCCTGACCTCACCCAGGTGAGTCCTATCCCCACCTTGGGCATGGCCAACCCATGGGAATTCCTTATTTCCCTGGTGTTTCCTTCTCTCCATCTACCTTTGATCTTATCCACTTCTTCCAGGCTCCTCTACTCCATCCTGCCTATTTCCGAAGGTTCCACTCAGCATAAAACTATCTGCCAGCATGGGCCTCACTGAGGAGGCCCCCAAAACAGAAGACCTAGCAGGAAATGGCCACTTCATGGGATTTTGTTGTCCCATCACAGTGAGAAGACAGGCACCATGACGCAACTTAAGCTTTTGGGTTTTCTTGTTGGGTCTGCAATCAGTGATGTCCTTCACCGCTTTTTATCAGAAAAGATTAAAAACACACCAACCATGAGATTTAGCTGGCCTATGAGGGCAATTTGGATTTCCACAGGGCCTCCTGTTGCTCTTTCCCCATCAGTATGGTATGCTGCAATATCCTGGCTTCCTCCCAGCCCTTATCAACTGTCTTGAGGAATACGGTAAAGTAATTATGATCAAAGAGTCTGGCTGGTGTTTACACAGAACGTAGTTGAAGGGTGTTGAAAGACAGAAGCAGGTAGGTGACAGGCAAAGGCAATGTTCTACCATGAACTCCACCAAGGTAACAGGTGCATATGCCCTTAAAAAAAAATCACTAGCCTCACTGAATTCAGAATGGTCTGTTTCTGTCCGACAGACAAGGAACAAAAAAACCAAGGTAGAGGGACGCCTGGGTGGCTCAGTCGTTAAGCGTCTGCCTTTGGCTCAGGATGTGATCCCAACGTTCTGGGATCGAGCCCTACATCAGGCTCCTCCCCTGGGAGCCTGCTTCTTCCTCTCCCATTCCCCCTGCTTGTGTTCCCTCTCTCGCTGGCTGTCTCTCTTTCAAATAAATAAATAAAATCTTTTTAAAAAAAAGAAAAGAAAAGAAAAGAAAAACCAAGGTAGAGGGGTGCCTGGGTGGCTCAGTCATTAAGCGTCTAACTTCAGCTCAGGTCACGAGCCCAGGGTCCTGAGATTGAACCCCATATCGGGCTCCCCGCTCGGCAGGGAGCCTGCTTCTCCCTCTCTCTCTGTCCCTACTTGTGCTCACTCTCTCTCTGTCAAATAAATAAAATCTTAAAAAAAGAAAAGAAAGAAAAAAAAGAAAAATCAAGGTAGAAAACCAAGCCTAAAATGCTAGAATCTCTCCTCAAACTACTCCAGGGGCAGGTGGAGCAACCAGGAGCGAATCTAAGAACAAGGCAGAAACTGGAGGGGCCCAATGACAAAGACAGACCAGCCACCTGCATAGAATGGCTTGTGCCTAGCGAATGGTATTGCTTCTCTAGAGCACTTGAGAAGGGGCTGGGAGGGCACCGTATAAATAAATATTACATTTCTCCTCCTTTAGCAATATCTTCACCACTACCAGATATTCCCATTGCAGAAGCAGCTCTGCCAGAAGGAGGGCTGGAAACACTAAACCCTCCTGTATTCACAGCAGAGAGCAGCACACACCCCTTCTACTGTTTGCAATGATCTGCCTAGAGTCCACATGCCACCCTACACTGACCAACAATACCATTTCCAGGGCTTGCTACAACAGATAGAAAGCCCCTGAGGACAGTATCTGTCGTGTCCAAAGCAACGTGGCCCCTTAGTTCGAACTTAATCACGGGCAGATCTGGGTTCAAACATCAGCAGTAGTAAATAAGACAGCAGCATGTGTGGCAGGCAGAATTCTCAGATGGCCGTCCAAGATTCCTGGCCCCTGGCTATTCATACACAAACTTAGGTACTGTTGTGATCAGGGGACCTTAAAATAGAGAGATGATCCAGGTAAGACAGGAGTCCGTTAAAAGCAATTAAAGCGATGAGTCTTCCTCAGCTGGGACCACAAGAAAGTCAAAGTCAAAGGGTGAGAAAGATTGGATGCAACAGGATTCAATGTACCACTGCTGGCTTGAAGACAGAGGGAACCAAGCTACAAGGAATGCAGGCCACCTCTCTAAGCTGAAAGATGTCCCCAGCTGACAGCCAGCCAGAAATAGGAATTCCAGACCTAGAACCTGAATTCTGCCAACAACATGAATGAGCTAGAAGCTCATTCTTTGCCAGAGCCCAGCCCAGCTGAAACCCTGACATCAGCCTTGTGACACTCTAAGCAGAGAATCCAGCCAAGCCCACCAGAACCCCCAACCTAGAGAACTGTGAGATGATCCATGGGTATTGTTCTCAGCTGCTCAGTTTGTGTTCATTTCTTATGCATAACACAAAGCTAATAGCTATGTAAAGCCCCCAGTAAGTGGAATGCCATGTTCAAAAGGGCCTGGTTCTCCGCAATGTTAGGCTTACATCTCTACATCCTCCCACACCCCCAGTCATGACAGCGCAGATTTCCTCTGGTCCCCTTTTCCCGAAAAAGAAAAGGGTACAAAGAAGATTAAGGAGGCAAAGACCTTTCCTTACTTCAAACCACCCACTGTCCCCAGGTGGAGAATACCATTTGGAATCCTTGTAGAACAAATCAGATCTTTCCCTTCCTACCAACTGCAGCCCCATACACATCCCAAATGTAGATTCTATTAGGCAGGGGCGACCCACCATGGGCTGAGTGCTCCTGCACGTTCTTGCTCAGGAGGCCTTTCCCTGGGCCCTTTCCCCTAATGGTGTTCACAGCAAGCAGTTCTGAGGGAAGCAGTAATGTCCCCATCTGGAAGAAAAGAGCAGGCTTACTGGAAGAGGTGGAGTCCTGGGGCGTGCAGACTCCTTAGCCGTGATGCAAACCCACTGCATGCCTGGCATCTCCCTGCCCGCGCCTGCCCCCACCCCGCCCCGCCCCACGTCATCACTGTGGGACTTGGGCCACAGGGGAAACCGATACAAACATGAAGCTCATGCTGCTCCCTGTGCTCCAGGTAACAAAGGTCTCTGTCTCTGACCCAAGATCCGCAGGTCTTCCGCTAGCGTCCACGGAGCAGTAATAATCTGACTTAGCAGCTTGCAAGTAGGGTCCAATTCCAGACTCTGACACTAATACATGCAGCACTTTAAATCAGGAGCTCTAATGTCTTCCCATTATAAATTTCAAAGGGATAAAATACCCTTTGTGAATTTTCTTAAGAATATAATAGAATCTACATCGCAGAGCTACCATGAGGATAAAATAAGAAAATGTACCGCACAGCTTAGATAGAGAAAATATCCAATAACTTTAATTGACCCCTGCCCTCCCCAGGCACTCCTCGCCCCACATACACATACGATGAGCCAGACGGGGGGCAGCACCTGCCCCCAAGATGTCAGTCCATTCAGAAGACGAGGGACAAATGGGCTTCATATACCAATTCTGACACGTGTGGAGCAGTGCACTCCACCCCATATTATCTCCTTTAATCCCTATAGAGAAACCGAGGGGGCTCAAAGCGGTCAGTCCTCACAGGAGGAACGGTAACAGACTCCACACGACAGAAGCCCAGGGATGCAGGTGTGAGGCTGTGCTAGCAGCACAACTGTGTCCTGAAGGCACACTCTTCATCCAGGTGAGCCACGGGAGCGGTCGTCATGACTGGGCCTCCTGAGGAATGTCAGTGCCACTGCAGAAATGGCTAGAAACCACATGATACAGAGATGTCTTCTATTTAAAAATTCTGATTTTTTTTAATGGAAAATTAAGAAAACCTTAATGTAAGAGCATGTCCTGTCCTGGATGAATTTGGACTTGGTCCCTTTGGGTGTCCGCAGCAGCTTCTGCTTTGTTTGTAGGCGTTGGGGCCTTATCTGGTGAGAGTATCACTTGAGGGTCTTGCTAAGGTTGGAGAAACCAATGCCAACACAGGTCATCAGCACTTTATCCCCACCCTTGAGTTCTTCACCACATGGCTTGGTTTCAATTTTAAACATAATCTGGAAAAAGCTCTTCAAATGCCGCAAAAACTCTATCCTAAAAAGGAAAAAACAAAAAAACAAAAAACGAGGGAGGAGTGAAAAAGGAATTCTATTTTCAAAAAAAGTTCTCCTTCCCCCACCTAGAACCCAAGCCTTTACTTTCACAGATCAAGAATATCTAAAATTAAGAACTTCTCAATCAAAGCTCATTAAATAGTATTTATTCACAGCCTGCCATTTTCCAAAGCTGATTTGGACAGCCTATAGAGACGCACACAATACAACAAGATAAACTAAATAAACTAAATAGGTTTTTAAAGGTCCGAGGTTAGTACACGACACATAAGTCATCTGGCCCCACGCATGTTCGACTGGACATAAATACAGCATTAGTCTCTGAGCAGCTCATGCAGAGAAACATGTACTCCCGTGACTCACAGAATCACGAAGTCAAAGCAAGCAGATGCCAAAACAGAGAAGTCTCTCTCTCCACTCCTCAACCTCAATAAAACCTTTCCATTTACACACATTTACTGAGTGCGTACTATGTACCAAGCACTGGGGATGTTGTGCTGGGGATGTTGCAGTCAACAAAAAAATCCCTTCTCTCATGAAATTGTCAATCTACTGGGGCAGACAAGTTAAATACTCTTTAAAAGTACTATGGAAATTTAAATAAAGTACACAAGGCAGGGGGGTGGGAAGAAATATGGGTATAACAGTATCTGTATGTATATGGCAGGCCATATTAAACAAGGTGGCCAGGGATGAGCTCACAGTAAACGTGACAAGGAGTTTCATAGAGCTGTTTCTTGTCATCTCCTTTAAGACAGAATGATGGCTTCACCCCAACAGTACCTTGGAAACAGCAACTCTATGGAAGGACCATGGTACAGGTAAGCAGGCTTCTACTGGTGTGCCCTAGCAGATTCAGCATCTCCCCAGCTGGCCCAACTGTAAGACTCACCTGGAGAGTTCATTAAACACACAGATTCCTGAAGGTCCTATTCAACTAACAACTAGTAGGGAGCAAGGGTCCACATGGTAGAGCCGGAAGCACAGGCCAACACAAAAACGGCCCCTCCCCACCCCTTACAGGCCCCATCTCCCCAGTGCACAGGGGACAGAAATCTATTATTAACAAGGATCCCTGGTGATTCTTTTTTTTTTTTAAGATTTTATTTATTTATTTATTTGACAGAGAGAGAGAGAAAGCGAGCACAAGCAGGGGGAGTGGCAGGCAGAGGGAGAGGGAGAAGCAGGCTCCTCACTGAGTCTGATGCGGGGCTCGATCCCAGGACCCTGGGATCATGACCTGAGCCGAAGGCAGATGTTTCACCAACTGAGCCACCCAGGCACCCCTCCCTGGCGATTCTTAATCAGGCAAGTTTGGGAACACTGGTTTAGTTAAGAACAGATGGTCTGCAAATCTGTAATGAAGTATCCAGCAACCCTGTGTCCTACTGCCTCCCAGATGAACCATCCGAACTCCCTACCCTAGCCAGATGGTTCTAACCCTGCCTGCACATGGAATCACCTGAGCTTTCAAAATACTGATTCTAGACATAGAGACCAACAGGAAAGAGTTGAGAGTCAAATAAACCCACATATTTATGGTGAATTGATTTTCAAAAGGGGTACTATGATAATTCAATGAGGAAAGAATAATCTTTTCAACAAATGCTGCTGGGACAGCTCCACATGCAGAAAGATGAAGTTGGGCCCTTTCCTCACATCATACACAAAAATTAACTCAAAATGCATTAAGGACCTCAATTTAACAGCTAACACATGAAACTCACGGAAGAAAATACAGGAGAAAATCCCCATGATCTTGGGCTGGACACTGGTTTCTTAAATACAACACCAAAAGCAGAGTGATAAAAAACAGATAAATCAGACTTCATCAAAATTAAAATCTTTTGTGCATCAACAGACACTATCAAGAAAGTGAAAAGACAAGTCCCAGAATGGAAAAAAAAATATTTGCAGACCATGTATCTGATAAGAGTCTGGTATTGAGAATATATAAAGAATTCTTACAACTCAATAATAAAAAAACGAAATAATCCAACTAAAGATGGGCAAAGGATCCGGATACACATTTCTCCAGACACACAAATAGCTAATAAGCACAAGAAAAGATGCTCAACATCATGAGTTATTAGGGAAATGAAATCAAACCACTAGGAGATCCCCCTTCACACCCCACAGAATACCTACAATCAAAAAGAGAGACCTCACATGTCTGGATGAGGATGTGAAGCAATGAGATGCCTCAACACTGCTGGATGGAATGTTAATACGGCATGGCCCTATGGAAAATAATCTGGCAGTTAAACCTTAAATAAGGATTTACCATGATCCATAATTCCCCACTTAGGTATAGGAACAAGAGAAATGAAGTACACACCCACACAAAAGCTTGACACAAATGTTTGTGATAACATTATTCATAACAGCCAAAAAAGTAGGAACAACCCAAATGCCCATCAACTAATGAATGGATAAACAAAATGCGGGGTGTCTATATGATGGAGTATTACTCGGCCTTGAAAAGGAGTGGAGTACTGACACACGCCACAGCACAGATGAACTCGGAAAACGCTGCGCTAAGTCAAAGAAGCCGTCATATCGTATCAGTCTATTTATACGGGAATCGCCAGAACAGGCAAATTATAGAGGCAGAAAGCAGATTAGTGGTTACCCAGGGCGGGGAAGGGGGAGGGGAGCGGGAAGGATAGGGAACAACCATGAGTGGGCAAAGGGTTTCTTTCTGTGGTGGTGAACATGTTCTAAAATTATGGTTGTTCTGAAACTGTGGTTATGGTGACACAACTCGTGAATATACTAAAAACCACTGAATTGTACACTTTATTTTTTTTAAGATTTATTTATTTTAGAGATACAGCATGCGGGCGCACGTGCACGTGCCTGTGGGGGAGGGGCAGAGGAAAACAATCTTGAGCAGACTCCCCCCTTGAGCGGGGAGCCTGACTCGGGGCTCAATCTCACAACCCTGACATCACGACCTGAGCTGAAACCATGAGTCAGACGGTTAACTGACTGAGCCACCTAGGCACCTCTGAACCGTACACTTTAAACGGGTAAACTGTGTGGTATGTGAGTTATATCTGAACACAGCTGTTCAAAATGAATAAATATATGATATTTGTGAAATTCAAAAGAAGTAGTGGGCCTGGCTCCCACCCTCACACAGTATATACCCAGCGAGCACAAAGCCTACTGCAGTGAATTTCGCACACTTCCGGTCCCTTTGTCCTTCAAACTACGAGGGAGAGCAAAGGGGTGGAACAACTCCTCAGCCTGTCCAGCTGACACAACCAGCACATCAGGGACTAAGAGAAGAAACAGCAGCTACCCTGGAAGGTAGCTGTGGTGTGTGGGGCACGCTCGTACAAAAGTCCCTCACTTCTCTGCTCTCTCCGTCTCCATCTTCACAGTAACATCCCATCTGGCAACTCTCCTACGAAAGCTCCCTCGGCCAGCAAGCTCTCCGGTTTCCACGGTATTCCTGGCTCACTCATGGTGTCGAATTAATGCTTCTGTAGAGTTGTCTCACAGCTGTCCGCTCCCCCTCTGGTAAAGCACCTCCAGGCAAAGACCATGTCTGCTGCTGAAACCTGTTTTCCCTGCTGGGCGCTCCAGCAGCTGCTCAGCGAGGCCCTGAAGAGAACTCAGGAGCTGGGGCTAGCTTTGACAAGGGACGTCCTTGGGGCGCCTGGGTGGCTCAGTCGTTGGGCGTTTGCCTTCAGCTCAGGGCGTGATCCCAGGGTCCTGGGATCGCGCCCCGCATCGGGCTCCCTGCTTCACTGGGAGCCTGCCTCTTCCTCTCCCACTCCCCCTGCTTGTGTTCCCTCTCTCGCTGGCTCTCTCTCTCTCTGTCAAATAAATTTAAAAAAAAAAAAAAAAAAAAAGACATGGGACGTCCTCACTCTCAGCAGTGAAGGAAAGCCCGTTCTTCCCTGCCGGCTTCCCTGTCTTCCTCACCAATTGAAGTTTTTTGTTTCTTGCTCTCCGTCCCAGCCCCACCATGCCCCTGCCCTGTCCTAGGAGAGAAAACACATACATCAAACCCACAGATAAACAATCGACATCTGCAGGCCAAGCTTCCAGCTGGCAGCGAGACACCGAGTGCTAGCCACCTCACCCCCTTGTCTGCGTTCGAAGGGGAAAACAGCCTGTTCTGTCGCTGCCCGAGTGAGCACAGCCCAGGGCGCGCTCTGCTCCCGAGCCTGCCCAGCCTGCTACGCTGTGAATCGCTGGACTGTGCTGGGAAACCCAGACGCCCTCGGCAGCTGGCAGAACCCCCGAGGGGCCTCCGCGTGCCCTGAGCACCTGGAGAAGGACGGAGAAACACAGGCTGGAGTGTACAGCCCCACATATTTGCAGCCTCGTGGTGTTTGTAGCCTTTGGAACAGCTAGGAAAAGCAAAGTCAGTTCCACGTTCTACAAGATGTTCTGCCAGCCCCTCTGCCTGTCTGAGGAAGCCTGCATGAAGGGGCTGGGGGGGGGGGGTTCAGAATGGGCTCCCACCTCCGGCTGCTTCTCCAGAAGCCGAGAAATAACCACAGACGATGTTAAATCCTAACTGTCTCCTGAAGGAATTCAACAAGTCACATCCGTGCTGCCCTGCGCCCTTCACCACGCGCAGCTCTGCATGGCTGTGGCCATACCTCCGGGTCCCCTTCTGGGACACAAGCACAGGGCCACACAGAAGAGGAGCTGTGGCTCACTGACAGCAGCTCTGCTCCTCGGTGGAGCACAGTGACCACCTGCCCAGTGTAACTGGCAGCTTTGCAGACTGACCATTTTGGGCAACTGGAACTCTTTCTATACGACTCCTGTGCGAAGGACATGAACTCCTGACTTAGACAACTGCAGAGTGAGCTTTTTTGTTGTTGTTCAGGAAAAAGTGATGATTTATTTTCAGAAAAAAAAAACCAAAAAAAAACACAATACTTTTGTGGAAAAACACTTTCCATAAAAGCTTCCAGTCCCTCTGACAAACATGTCTCAGAGAATTCTGGAGCACAGAGATCATTTTTCCTGTGTCTTTTCAAACGGTGAGTTGTTCCTACCACCACTGCCACTCCTGGTCAACAGGTGAAGGCCACTGGGCTCATGGGTACCTGCCCGTTGAACCCCAACTGCCTGGGACTTGCCAGGCAGCCCACCCATCCCTTAAACACCAACCCCCTCACCAGGTCACCCTCCTGAAGCCTGACACAGAGAGGGTGACAGGATCATGGGCGAGCCCTCTCCCCGGTAGCTCCACAGACACAAAAACTGACAGAGGGTCCCTGCCTCCTGCTCCACCAAGTCACTTCAATATTAGGGTTACCTCTTCTCAGGCCTAAGGTGTTGCTCCACCAAGTCACTTCAATATTAGGGTTACCTCTTCTCAGGCCTAAGGTGTTGCTCCACCAAGTCACTTCAATATTAGGGTTACCTCTTCTCAGGCCTAAGGTGTTGCTCTGGAAGTTGAGGGGTAAGTTTCAGGAGTAGGAAGAGAATTCTGTTCAATGGGACCCCATAGTCATGACACACCAGCTTTTAAAAAATACACGGGTGGTGCTTTTTCTGCCAAAAGTGGCTTTCCCGAAGCCCGCCGACCTCTGTTCCAAGAACGAATGCTCACAGCGAGTTCTCTGCCAAACTCAGCCAAGGACCCACATCTCCCCCAGCCTCTCTGTTTCCTGCTACCTTTATAACTGATTTTAACTACTTCACTCTTTTCATCCGAAAAGTAAAGCTATCCCTGGCTTTTTTCCATATGCCAAATACGTTCTGGGGTACAAACAGCATAATAGAAGTGATGGGGCTTTGCAGGATTTCAAGCACTCCCCAGAGGTAAGGTGGACTGGGCCGCACTAGCTTGCAGACAGCAGCTAAGCAACTGAGCCCAAACAGCCGGGCATTCTCTCATTTGGTCTCACACTGCTGTGCTTCAGACTGGGGGAGCCGACAGCCCCGAGCAGTCGGTGTGAACAAGGACACTGGGCTCTCGCTCTCCAGCACTTCACAAGCAGTGGAAAGAGGTCATTTATTAAAGTGAGAAAAAAAGAAAACAAAGTGGCATGGTTTATTTTAGACTTCTAACTAAAGATAGAAGGAGATCATTTTACAGCAGAATTTGAAACGAGGACTCTGTGAAAAGATGCAGCAGGGCAGCCTGCCTGAGGCGTGGAGGTGCCCGGAGCCCAACGATGTGGATGGAATCCCAGCTCTTACACAAGAGCACAGTGCGTCAGGGAAGCAGGGACTCTGGACGAGACCGTCTCAGTCAGAACCCCACTGGCTGACCTGTGTGCCGCCGGGCACATGACTCGACCTCTCCTGCCTCAACCCCCTCACCTGTAAAATGGAGCATGAAAAGTACCTATCTGCCTTTACCGCCCCCATAGGGTTATCATGAAAACTAAATGAATTGTATTTTTAAAGCACCTAAAACAACTTCTGGACAACAGTAAACACTGTAAGTGTTCATTAAATAAACCAACCCTACCGAATTCTTGGGAATCACAAATAAGATGTGTATGGGGTGTTTAGTAACATGACTGCAGGAGGTTGGTCATAATGAATACAGAATTAGAGATAGCTGAGCAGACAACTCACAGTGACTTCAGGCCCGAGAACACCCAAAGCAAGTTATAGGCCTCCTGGTGTCCGAAGTGACCTTACCGGGAGACTAGACGTCCCGGGCTGAGGGGACGCCCAGGCACAAACCTCCACTTCCAGCATCGACTGAGCTCCGTGAGGCTCACTGCACGGCTGGGAGGGCTGACTACCAGATCTCATGCAAGCCTCACTCCATCTCTACAAACCGATGATTTCAGGACCATTCACCATCTCCACTGACGAGACAGGTGCCAGGGTGCTCAGTGCCTGGTCCAGTCTCCTGAGCTCCGGGGCAGAGCCAGACCGCAAACCCAGGTAGGCAGGACTCCGACACCTGCGCTCACGCAGAATGCAGCACGCTCTGGCGACCGCAGCTGCCAATCACGAACAATCTCTGAAAGTGCTCATTAGGATGTTCGTTAAAATTGACTTTTCCTGCTGTTCACCCTGCCTTAAATAAAGTGTAAATCCTTCCCTAACCTCTAAAGTTAAGCTTTTTGAGGAGAAGGCAGAACCACTCTCATCAATTATAACCATCTAAAACTCAATAAATTCAACAGAAATTGATTCTACACACACTAGCATGCCATTTAATACTATTTTATTCTACTGAGAAAAAATCTCTCTGGCCTTCCTGAAGAATTTCACACATATAGACTTACTTTCTCAAGTAACAGAAAAAACCACCAAGAGCAATCTCCTGAAGTAAGACAGAGGGAAGAGGAAAAGGAGGGAAGAACACAGAGACCCTTATTTTCCAGAAAGGATTTGAAAGCAACATTGCATGAAAAAAGATCCTCCTTAATCCCAGTGCTCTGTAAACAGACATTTGAAAAGCTATTTATAAAAATCAAAATGTGCGAAGTGCCAGCATACATTTCTTCAAGGAGGATCTTGCTTCTGGTTTTTGTTAGAAATCAGGTTTCAGAAAACAAATTTTTATGACTTTAACTGCTCATAAAAGAAAGTGTGACAGTTTGATCTCAAAAGCTCTTGAATCTGACTAGGATAAACTGCTCGCCCCCAAGTATGATCATCCTGACGATGGATTCCGTCCCCTTCCACCCTTAACTGTACACGAACACAATGTGAACTTCGCTTATTGGGTGCCTCATGGACATATGCTTCTCCCCGCCTTTGCCTTCACCACTTTGGGTCACTGGAGCCTTCCATAATGATAAAGGGCAAAAAGGGCCCTAATCAGATACAGCTTCCAAAAATAAACTCCCTTACCCTCACCCTTGTGCCAGTTTACCAAAAAGAAGGTCGGCTGTCCCCTCCCTTACATGAAGCCCCGGGAGGCAGGTAATCCAGAGGACAAATGTCCTGTAAGGCCTAGCCTCAAGTCTCAAAACACTAATTCTGCAATCTGTCCTACTCCTCTAAAGCTCCATTCACAGCAGACCACTTTGTTTTCCCAGGAGATGTTATAATTTTAGGCAAAGTCTCTGGAAGACAGGACACTGCAATTAATGTGTGGTGAGGAGTGAGTCGAGTAGGACACAGGAACGTTTAAAAACGTCCAGTCACATCTTGACCATCTCCACAGGGGCCGCGGACTTGAAAAGATTATAAAGGCTCTGGAGCCAAACTGGAAAAAAAAAAAAAAGTCTCCAAAAGCAAAAAAGAAAAAAAAAAAAAACTGTCAAGGAAAAATAAAAATATACATTCCATTTTTCACATAATGTTCTGCCAAACTCCACGCCCCACGACCACACACGTTTCTAGACACAGCCTCATACTATGCGAGCAGTCAGGCCCTCCGCTGCCCCGGAGTGGAGGCCGGGAAGCTGCAGCCTTGAGAGCCGCTAACCAGCTGAAGGGGCCGCAGCGGGCAGACTAGCGGCCACTGCCAGCAAAGTCTCCATGGGAAGCAAATCTCTGCACTCAGGGTGCTGTGCTCCCAGCCCGACCCCCTCTCTAATTGCCCAAGTTACAAAGTCTATCTTAGCAATGTTGAATCCTGGTGTTAGAGTGCCATTTACTCAATTTCCGGTTTCCTGTGCTGTGAAATACTTTACACAAGCTATCGGGAGATAGTGTGGTCCTCACCAGCCCCCTGCTTATCAGTCTTCCCCCTCTGTTAACAGAATGTACTCTCTTCCATCTCCTTGTTCCAAAACAATCTCCCACCACCCATCAAAAAAAAAAAAAAAAGCCTCCATAAGGATCTCCCCCAGTCTCCTGGTCTCCCCAGCCACAGCAGAGTGCACCCCTCTCCCAACGTGAAGGCACCACCATTCTTCAGTTATCACAGTACTGTACCTTTCAGATATACAGCATCGGTACCATGATAACCGAAAAAGGACAGTTCAGTCTCATATCTAGCTAAGTATCTCTGCCCACACAAGGCCCACCCAGCCCGCTCCTACCCACAGATGGTCAGGTAAGGATGTCAGGTAGACACACACACACACACACACACACACACACACACACACATCAGTGCCCAGAGGCTGTTACTATCAATGGGAAGTGCTTCTGCTACTCTGCTGTGTATCATTTAAGTCTTGTTTATCATTAAGCCTGGGCTGCTCTTTTTGGAAAATGCTTGCCCTCATGCCTCAGCGGTCAACTTCGATGATACCCATGGCCTCAAACTCACCTCTCTCTAATTTCCCCACTAACCCAGGGGCAGGATATGAACTTTGCCTCCTCCTTCATCTTTCCAGCCTGCTCACATCCTATTGTCTTGGACAAAAACACAGTCCTTTTTGCCACAATAAAGGAGAAGGGGGGTTTAAAAAACAAACAACAAAACCCAAGCTATAACAGAACCAGGAGTTTACCTCCAAAATGGAAACAAAATCTAAGGCACAGACAGGAGAACTGCCCAGTATTTATCACATAACTGATGACATGGGAATGACAGACAGGAATGGTGAAGCTACAAGAAAGAATGAAAAGTAAAATCCTTGTTTAGGGTGACAGCCTCCAGCTCTCTAACCATCAGTACAAGCAGGTGTTCACAGAGATGAGCTGTGTGGGGCACAATAGCTGTGTTGTTCTGTGCAAGTGGAAGATTATTCCAGACAGCACGGTAAGGCTGAAGGGAACAACTCACGTNNNGGGAGACAGCGGTCCGAGCAGGACTTTGGAAACATCCTGCTGTCCAAGGGTCATGAGCAACAGAGCCAGGCTCTGGTTGGTCGAGTCCACACATCCACCCTGTAAACACAAATACTTTAAAGATTAATCGTTGTACCAACTAGAAAATGGAAAACCAACAAAACAGAGGGAAGGAAATAACCGCAGACACCCAGAGTATCAGAACCACAGAAGAGCAGACTACAAAGTCTAAGCAGTAATAAAACAGAGGGCAGGTCTTTTAAGAGTAACCCTTATACCAACTAACTTCAGGGAGTGAAAGGAACAGTTAATAAAAACAACTGTAATCATGGAGACTATGAGTTTACTGAGCTGTATCTAGTGAAAAATGAAACATTGCCTTTGTAATGAAAGCAGCAGCAGATATACAAGCCAAAACGCATCATCAGCTCTAGGCAATGTATAGTTAATTACCTAGGGCTACGGAACACGGCCTCTCTTTATGTGATCCGTCCTGGAGCTAATCTGACGTGCCCAGACTGTCACCTTCCATGGGTCTCATCTACGCACACATTCCACTACACTCAGAAACTGCTGGCCTGTTGCAGGAGCTTCTCGTCTCTCCCCGCTGTGCACCTTAGCACAGAACTTGCTCCCTCTAACTGCCTAAAATGAAACTGTTCTCCTCCCTCTCTCCTTATCACTGTGTTGCTTTTCTACCATCCTCACTGCCTACTACTATGTGCTGGACCAATATCTTAGTGTGATCAGTATGTTAGGGTCTGTGCACAGGATTCCACGGAGGGAGTAGTGGAGGCAACCCCAAGGCACAGGGTGCAGTCCCTGTTTTAAGTGGCTTTGCTCTTATTGCAAAGATGAGATGGCAGCAGGAACAGAGACAATTCAGGCAGAGCCAGCGCTAGCTATGCAGTCACTAGAGGCTGCGGGCACTGGCGCTGCCAAGGCGGCGGGAGAGTGCAGTCACTCAGCCGGCTTATGATCCGCTATTTATGGGGATACAAAACACACACTCAGCTGTACATGTGGGCTCCCACTGGGCTACTCTGTGACTCGATGCTTCCGATGCCCCCAGGTCTGCTGGAAAGAGACAGAAGCGTCCCCTACAGTCAGGGAGAGGGTCTGCCAGCCACCACAGGACCCAGGAAGGGACACCTGCACATGTCAACGGAGCCTGAGGGATGCACATAAAACACAAAGTCTTTCCTCACACAAGCCTAGATGACAAACTTCCTGAACTAAGTAACAGCCAGAACAAGAGCTTGATCATTTACTCCCAGCTTCCAGTTACTCTCTTTCAAAAATCACCAAATTAAAAAAAAAAAAAAAATCATTAAATTTAGCACCAACCATTGGGCTGATGTAGCATCAAAAGAGCTGAGGCCAGACCCTGACCACACTCCTTCCAGAGGATTTCATCTGACCCGGTGCTTCCTTCCACCACTACTTCCCAGTTGAATGGTGAGAACAGGGGATGGAGGCACACCACTGAAGACACACTTGCAGGTTCCCTGTCTTCATCTTAATTAGACGGATGTGAAATAAAGCCATTTAGGACCTAGAAATCCTAATTAACTCTGAAACAGTTCATTCTTACTTGTTCCACCTTGTGACCAACTACATATTTTCAAGAATGCTGACTTGGATCAGGGGAGTAGACTGTTTATAAGCTGTTTTCCTTAGTGAGGCCTGTACAGGGACCCTTGACCCAGCCATCACCCTACCACAGTGATCAATGACAGTGGCAAAAGGAAGTGAATGAAAGAAAAAAAAAAAAATCACACTGTACCCGCCTTACTGGTTTTATTTCGCTGGGCTCACATGTGATTTTTGTGGCTTTCATCAGGGCAAAACTTCCCTGGGAGACTCCAGAAGGACCCACAGAGAGGTCTAGTAACTGAGAATAGATACACAGACAAATGCAGAGATGAAAGGTTCTTGAGGTAGACAGAAAAGACAGTTGACAAACACCACACACCATCTAGTAGCAAACCACCCAGAGTACAGTCCTCACCGGTGCTCAGTTCGAGAACGTGGGGCCTCGCCTACACAGCAGAGACGTGACCATCCCTCAAAGCCTGAACTGCATTCTGTACGTCAAGGGCAAAGTTTCAGCTTTCAGATGTGAAACCAAGGCAAAAGATCATGCAAAACGACAGAAACCTTGGAGCTGCATTTGTGACTCTCATCTAACCAAGCTTATGGGATCTTAAAGAATATTTTCAGGCAGCTTCATCTTATTTTCTCCTGCCATCATTCTTCCTTCCCTTCCAATTTCTTCCTTGCTCCTTTTAGGTCAGCTCAACTGCCTTTAGGACACAGTGAGTGTGTGTGTGTGCACGTGCATGTTGCTTGCACAGACCGACAGAGAGAAGACTCTGGCAACTGGAAGGACAGGCTGGTCCGGGCAGGGCTGAGCTGTGTCCCACAGCAGAGATGCAGATGCAAAATGGCAACTGGTGAAGTCCTGTCTTTCGCTGCGTTCGATCTTCCCAAGCCCCTACTGTGAGCCGACGCAGGACTGCCTTCCCCAGACATCGTTCTGTGCTCCACAGCACACTGCAAAACCCAGCCTATCAACACGGCTTTCTATCTGAACTGTCACATACCAATCCAGATGTCCAGCTTCTCTTGAAAAATCTGAAAACAGTGAGCCCCTGCTCCCTTATGGCGGGGACTCGAGGAGCTGAGAGACAGTGCCTGCATCAGTCAGGGCAGTGTGTGCTCTTCAACTGGCCAACCACCACCAAACAGGCTTCATTTTTTTACCCCCTCTCTCTTGTATGACTCTGTTCTAGTTCCTTCCTCTCTCCATTAAACTTACCTGCCCTGTTTCCCAAACCAGTGGGACTGGATCTCTGCTCACGGACTAGCTTACCTAACCCATTCAAGTAGTTAATACGAAACTGTTGAATGGGTAGGAACAGTTAACTCCTTGGCTTAAGCCCTTGGACGGGAAGAAAGCTGCTAAGGAATAAAAATGAGAGACAATGAACCACTTCCTGATGGCTTTGCTCCCAGACCTGCAGGGGCTGAGGACATACCCTATAGATCTCTTCGAGCAGCAGCTTGGCACAGTTCCTGCCGAGGTCCTCCGGAAGCACTGCTGCTCCCTGGCCCTGGGGGTTGGAGGCCAGTTCAGCACTGAGGAAGGTGCCATTGGTGGTCTCGGCAACCAGTGACAACCCAAAGCCCGGAGACCTGGGGATTCAAAGGCACAGACATGAGTAGGGTTCATAAAGTGGGGGGAGCGGGGCGGGGGGGGGGGGCTTTCACATTCACCAGCAAAAGGAAGAGAGAAGACAAACATCTTTTTGATGGCATTCTGTCTGGCCACACCAAGCCTTCCTAGAGTTCCTACTGGCTTATATTAGAAATATAAATGACTTAGTGAGAGCATACAGGGCAGAAGCAAAGATTGCGCAAGTTTGCATGGCTTTTCCCCTTGGCCCTGCCTTCCTTCTCCCCACTCCTACACTGGGAAAGATCCTACTGTGCGCGTTTGCTAACGATCCACATATAAAGTAACATTAACCAGGGATACCAGATATTGAGCACCTACTTATTGCCAGTTTCTGAGCTAGGGGCTTTGACACCACAACTCTGCAGAGTAAATATTACCACCCTCATTTTACAAATGAGAAATTAAGCAACCAACACCAAGCCCACACAGCTAGAAAGTGACTGAGATGCCTTTCAAACACAGGTCTTCCAGACTCCAAAGTCCATGAAAGTTCTCCACCACAGTACTCGGCCTTCAACCAATTCAGAAGGTATAAGCGGCCGGAGGCCACCGATGACAGCCCTTCTTCCGAAATATCAGGCTATTCCCCCATAATGAAAAGTACCACACGAGCCAGAAAGGGCCTACAGACCTTTGTTTGAAGAACATCCCTCACTCAGAATTCATTTACTCTAACCAGTGAGCTCGCACCATGTTCTCTTCGGTGGTGTTCCTACCACCAACAGCCATAAGCTAACACCCTTCTTGTCCAGAATCAGAGCTGACTCATTCACCCATGCATCCAACAAACATTTGGGGGAAAGCTTCCATGGCCAGGACCTGGAGCACCACGGTAACAGTGCTCACAGAGCTTAGTGACAACCAGTTTGGCACAAAATAAAGTCGGTCCATGAACAATAAAAACAGCACCTCTCCATAAAACTTCCAAGTTTGACATCTCAGACATCTACTTTGCCCATGCCTTTTAAAAAATATGTACTTCCCAGCAGTATACCCACATGCAACCACTACACACGTGCCCCCTTTAACACAATTCAACACCCATGTTCCTAAAGCACTGTGTCCAGCACAAAACAAGCCAAAGCACCCATTTCAGAAAAACTATCTACAAAATTAATAATGTTTCAAAATGTACTGTATGAGCTACATTGGTCAGTCCTTAATTTCTTTAAAAAAAATTTTTTTGTCTATGCAGCCGAGGGTTAATGGCACCTACCAAGGAAAGGGGGTGAATGAGAACAAAGGTTCTGGGGCACTCCGAGTCATGCTTTACCGCCTAACCCCGTGCCGCCCAGCCATCACACCCATGGGACAATCTCGAGCAGCCTCCGAGTCACCTGAGCAGGAGGAAGGAGGGCATGGGCTCAGAGGTACAGGTGGCACCATACCCACGTGAAGAGTAGAAAACAGAGGGAGGCAGAACCAGCAGATAAGCTGCCGTCACTGCTTTCGCCCACTCACTTACGGTCCCCAAGAATTTCTGAATCTTTCCATCCATGTGAAATCTCTGAGGTGCGTGTAGTTGTTATTATGATAAACTTTGTATTTGATCAAGACTGTTCCATTTAACATTGTATTCGTTTTAGGAAAAAACAAAGATCGAGCCCAGTGTGTCATGTTCCCTGCTCAGTGGGGAGTCTGCTTCTCCCTCTACACCTCCTCTCTGCTCGTGCTCTTTCATAAATAAATAAATAAATATCTTAAAAAAACAAAACAAAACTTCCCAATTGGTAAAGGTCCAGATATTTTTCAAAGATCATGAACTGAGGGGCGCCTGGGTGGCACAGCGGTTAAGCGTCTGCCCTCGGCTCAGGGCGTGATCCCGGCGTTATGGGATCGAGCCCCACATCAGGCTCCTCTGCTGGGAGCCTGCTTCTTCCTCTCCCACTCCCCTGCTTGTGTTCCCTCTCTCGCTGGCTGTCTCTATCTCTGTCGAATAAATAAATAAAATCTTAAAAAAAAAAAAAAAAAGATCATGAACTGAGCTGAAATTAAGAGTTAGACGGTGCCATGACTGAGCCACCCAGGCCCCCCAGACTGTGAGAATCGAAATGGGACAACAGGCAACTGGGCATACCGGTCACGGAGCCACAGAGCACCCAGAACTGCTGCTCCCCAAGGTTCTAGTCCACAACACACACTCTCAGTCTTAGAGTTCAATAAACCTCATTACATGGATACCCCAGTGAATCAGAAGAGGAAAACACCCACTATGTCTTCATCATTTCCTAACAGAGAGGGAAGAGCACCATTTGTCCTCCGTAACTTGAGATTTAGGAAACATAAACCTAACATGCATTGCTTTCACATGTAATTGTTTTTAAGCGGGGCTTGGAGTTGATGACCCACAAATGTCCATCACGCCCACATCCTGATCCACATATGAGCTTCCCATTCACCCTCAGCAAGGATGGGGCTGGACTGCATGCCGGGGTCAGCTGAGTCGATGGCATTAGGAAAAGCTGCACCACAGTGGGGGCAGCATGGCCTTCAGACCTGCTGTGCCTCGTTCCTGGACACCCTCACAGAGCCAGCACCCAGAGAGAGAAGGCACGATGGAGACCAGGTCACTCAGTCAGCTGCTGCTGCGGCTACCTACTCTCCCCATGGCTCCGTAATCCCCTCTCCCCAGAGAAGGGCTGAGAAGGGGAGAGAGAGGGAGGAGTGGCATGAGAAGCATTAGCATTTCTGCAGTACCTACTGTGTGCCAGCCACCGCACTAGCGGCTTAACTATGTGATCTCTCAAATCTGTACGCTAACCTACCGATGCCGGCATTCTGACTCCCACCACATGAATGAGGAAAGCGCTGGTGATATCTGAGCAGTGCACCAAAGGTTTGGGACCATCACTGACCTTTCCAAACCCAGAGAAAGGGCCAGCCTGGCACACAAATCCTTTCCCGACTGTACCCTCTGACACCCCACCCCTATTACTCTGAACTATGAGCCGCCACCACATTGCTGAAATCACCTTCATCTTTCCCATGGACCTCATCAAGGTCAGAAATGCCGTAACCACTCAGCCCTCCTGTGCTCTCTCTCCTTCTGTGGCTGAAGTCAAAGAAAAGCAGATGGAAGGGCTGTGAGAAAGGATGGGCTGTGCTACTACTTAGCAAAAAAATGATTTCTGAACCCACAACAGCCAATCTCTGACGTTCTTATTTTTAGGAGACACAACCTGCAAGCTTTAGACTGTATGTGTAACGATACTGTCATTTGCATTGAAATGATTCAGCAAAAACAAACACAGAAAACCCACACACAAGTAAATATGGCGAAATATTCGCTGTTAACTACAAGCAGTGGGAACACACAGGTGTTCACTGTGCTAGCCTTTCAATTTTTCTGTATATTTAACATTTTCGTAATTAAAAAATTAGTTTTTAATTGCTTCCCTAACTTACTGGTTGCTAAATATACAAGCAAAGCCTGAAACAAGTATTTTCATTACACAGATCATCATTAACTTTTTATTTTCTAAAGTGAGGTTTTCCACAAAGGCTTTAACTAAATCCAAGTCAAATCTGCAATAACAACTTTCTTTGGCTCTAGGGGTGTTGTTCCCCTTAATGGAGAGAGACACCGACTGGCACAGACCAACAAAGGATATTTTCCCCTAAACTGTTATTTACTCAGGGTGGAAGAACTTGTTTGCTTTAATTTTTTGTGGGAACAGATGGGATTTAAAGCTGGAAGCAGCGTTTATTAATAGCTGGGTTTTAACTGCCCCAGGCCAGGGTCTGGACCCCTCATCTCTAGCACTGGCCACTGCAATACTTTCCACATGACAGGTGCTCAAAAGATGACCACTGGTGACAACGGCAGTAAATCGGGAGCAAATTAATTCTGAAATCACTCCTCTTCCTCTGGCTGCCGACACACACCTGGCAGCTTTTACTGCAGTCAGGACAAGAGTGTGAAAAGGCATGGTTAGCTGCAGAAATAAGCTCTAAAAATGCACAGACACTTACTTCCCAGAGTTGACTCCTTTCATGTGGTCTGTGTAAATATAGATATCGGGTATAAACTTGTTGAGGATGCTCCTTGCAGAATCCACGATCCGGTTGGCCATCTGTGGTGACACGCGCACGGAGTACCTGCAATCCACAGTTAAGGGTGCCATTCTGCTTGGACTCCAGATAGAGAAAGGTCTGCTATAAAGCTAGGGGCTATTTGTGGAACTGTAATAAAATGCCATTCTAATGCCATTCTATTTTCCAACTGTATTTAATTGCTTAACTTTGTAATACCTTAACTAGATGTTTAGATCATTTTTGTTACTGTATTATTATACAGTTTTTATATTATCGTTATAAAATGATCACAATGAAAAATACACAGATGTAGAGAATTGGAAAGTATAAAATAAGAGTTCCCAACCCTGCTCTAGAGTTCCTACCCAATGCCCCTCCCCTCTCCTAGAAATGGTTCAACTCAATTTCAGAACAAGAGGAGAAAACGGCCTGCCTGTCTAGCATAAGCCAGGCTCCCTTTGAAGTGTTCTCCGACCCTCCCCACTGCTGGAACCAATGAGTCTTTCCCTTGTGAACCTAAGGCTAGAACAGACACACCACACTGGGGCTCACCTGGGCCAATCCCAATCCACCCCTGGTCTGTTGACAGGAAAAGCAGAAAAAGATTTGTTTTTGTTTTGTTTTGTTTTGTTTTTTTAAAGATTTTATTTATTTATTTGACAGAGACAGCCAGCGAGAGAGGGAACACAAGCAGGGGGAGTGGGAGAGGAAGAAGCAGGCTCCTAGCAGAGGAGCCTGATGTGGGGCTCGATCCCAAAGCACAGGGATGGGATCAGGCCCTGAGCCAAAGGCAGACACTTAACGACTGCGCCACCCAGGTGCCCCAGAAAAAGATTTGTGAAAGAGAGTACGGTAGCTGTTTATAAAGATCTAAATAGGTTTGTTACAACTCACAGAGCTTATTTTCAATTATTTGTCAGTTACTCCGTTTGTGGATAATACAGGACAACTGCTACCTTATAATCAAAATATTGATAATTAGCACTTTTACACCAGAGGCACCCCCAGAAAGAAAAGGAGGAAGATATAAGCAACTCAAATGAAAAGGCTGGTGTTTTATTTAAAAAAAAATTTTTTTTTGAGAGAGAACGCGAGCATGGGGCGAAGGGGGAAGCAGAGGGAGAGGCAGAGAGAGAGAATCTTAAGCAGGCTCCATGCCTAGTGCAAAGCCCAACTTAGGGCTTAATCACACAATGCTGAGATCATGACCTGAGCTGAAATCAAGAGTTGGATGCTCAACTGACTGAGCCACCCAGGGGCCCCGAAAAGGCTGATTTTTACAGAAGTAGAAACAATTACCTAAAATTAGACTTTATTATAGAGACTGGCTCTCCCTAATGCCACGAATCAA
Organism: Ursus maritimus; assembly: GCF_017311325.1. Lineage (NCBI taxonomy): Eukaryota > Metazoa > Chordata > Mammalia > Carnivora > Ursidae > Ursus > Ursus maritimus. The sequence goes on along the minus strand of NW_024426008.1, from coordinate 23,074,529 downwards.
AAAATAATTAAGTATGGGGGCGCCTGGGTGGCACAGAAGTTAGGCGTCTGCCTTCGGCTCAGGGCATGATCCCGGAGTCCTGGGATCGAGCCCCACATCAGGCTCCTCTGCTAGGAGCCTGCTTCTTCCTCTCCCACTCCCCCTGCTTGTGTTCCCTCTCTCGCTGGCTGTCTCTATCTCTGTCGAATAAATAAATAAAATACATTAAAAAAAAAATAATTAAGTATGGAGCACTTTTGATGTGCAATGTTCAGTCAAGACGTAGCTAGTATGTGGCTAAAGAAAGAGAGAAGTAACAACATGTGATCTTCCCATTACCCTGACACAAACCCCACATGGCAAGTCCAACAGGGAAAACAAGGTGTGTGATCTGGCCGTTCTAGCCCAACTGTGCAAAAATTACCATCAACGACAAACTCAATTTTCATCTGAGCTGCAGAAACAAAATGCTCAGAGCCTACAAAGACCTTGGCTGGCATTCACTCCCCTCTCTGACCCATCCTGCACCATCCACTGAAAGATCAGTCTTCCTCATGCTAATGAGAATCCACAGTTCCGTTAGTCCAGACCCTCCTAGACCTCTCGGTCAGTCTGCTCAGTGTTTGTCCCCACCCTGGCACCATCACCCCCTCCACTTACCCAAACTGTCCAAATTCTTCAACCTGAACTGCCTTCCTTCATTCTTCATTCTCCCCAACACCGCCCAGCCAGCACCAGACCGTGATCTCCACTTGACCTTACCGTACGTCTCCCTTCATCTACACACACTGTCCTTGCCCATCAACAAGCCCACGCATTCCTTAAGAGGGACTCTGCTTCCATATGGAGCAGAGCTCTCTGATGACTCTCATACCCTATTTTTGTACTCAGCAATACTCAATAAATATTTGACTTGACTCAAAGGACAAACCTGAAATGAGGAAAGAGCAAAGAGGGATTTTTCAATACACACACAAGGCCCCATTACATCACCACCTCTCTGTCCAGAATGTACTTTTGACCACAGGCAGCTGAGACAAACAGTCCCGGGTCTCACACCCTTTGGACCAGGTGGGTGCTGTTCTCCTGAGCCTGATGCTGCCCACTCTCCTGAAGAGAGCACACATGTCACTCTCCTGACATACAATCCCACAGCATCCACGGGTCCCAAAATTCTTTCAGGTACATTAATAACTGATCTTACACTCACAGTGACCCCGTGGGCCAGAGCCATGGATTCCTACTTCCAGCGCTTACACTGAGGACAACCAGATCACAGATATGAAATACAAAATTAAACACAACTGACTTCACAAAGACAACCTCTTCCCTCCAACCCCCAGAGACATGTAAAAACCAGGTGGGTAACTCAGCTCAAGGCCAGTGGAGTCCTACACCAGAATCCTGGCAGTGGAGACGGACAAGGTGGCTATACGTCAGAGTCACCGTGGAACCACCTGGCTTGGGTGCGGAGGCCCTACTGAGGGATGGCTAAGAGTTCTAGAATCAGACCATCCATGCTCAAGTGCCAGCGCCAGCACACTGCATCATTCTGGGCACACCTCCTCATCAGTACGAGAAGGAATAATAACCATAACATTCTCCTCCCAAGGTTTGGAGGCTCAAATGAAATAATGCAAGTAAGGTGCTTAGTGGTGCCTGTGTGAGGTAGGAGCCCAGTGAACGCCAGCTATTGCTTTTCTCAGTTAGTCCAAGATTCAAATCCCAAAGCAGAGGTTCCTATCCTTTCAGAAACCAGAGATCCCTCTGGGAATCTGATGAAAGCCATGGACACTCCCTCAAGAAACACGCACACGTCATTGTGCAGACAATTTCAGGGGACTGTGACTCTCCGGAAGCCCTTATATAAATACCATATTAAGAACTCATATCCAAGAGAGACAATTTCACAGCTACAGGCGATATGGAACTCCTACCCTTATCACTCCCTGGTGTTCTAGGTCAGAGAAAGCACATGCAAGTGAGCAAATGTGTGTGTGTGTGTAAAGAGACAAAGAGGCTGATTCTCTAAGTACCTGCCTCACAATCAGAGAAAGGAAATCAGTTTGTCCTACAAATTCCAACTCACTCCCATCTTCTGCCTCTACCCTAGCTTCTTCATTTGACTCTTACGTGCCAGATCATGATTCTGGCATAGTGACGCGAACTGAAAAGAGAATGCTCCCTTCTCGCCACCACCCCTCCTCAGGCAGGGGGAGAATGAGAGTGGGTGGCATTAAATAAAAGGTAACCACACTGTCCAGTCACTGCTGCTGGCAGGAACCAACACCGGCTCCCTCCCAGGCCCTGGACAGCCGGTCCAAGAGGGAAAAGACGCACTCTGGGGGGTAACTCAGTTAAAGCCACAACCACCCACCAGAGTAGGGCCAGTTCTCCCGACCCAAGCCCTCCTATGGGGAGTGCAACCTCCAAGCTCAGACCAACAGTTAACCAGACTTGCAAGTAAAAAAACCACAAAACCAGCTAAAGCTTTTTTCCAAAGGCAGCTCTTTTTTCCCAGGCTCCAAAACTGGCCAAGAAGGTGATCTCAATTCAAACCCACATTCCACTGAGGTGTTTGTGAAAGGGGCAGCTCTGGAGACCAGTGGCTGGAATGTCTGGTTTGCAGACAAGAATCTGAGAAAGCCACTTGTGTCTACTTTCCTGGGGAGTTGGGAGAAAGACTCCACAGGTCCGATGTGTCCTGAATATTCAGGTACCCGAGCCCCAGCCCCAAGCAAGGGGCTCTCCAGTGTTTCCTGGCATTGGTTCTATACAGGGAAGGCTTGAAGAACACCAGAGGGAGAAGCCAGGGAGGAACAAAGTTACACCCCAGAGCCCGGGGCTCTTCCAGCTTTCACGTTCTCCTCTGTACAACCCCCAAGGCTTCCCCATTTCTCAGCATCCTCATCAAAGGCTGACTCATGAGGCTTCTGCACACCCAATACTCCAAGTACCATGGGACCCCAGTAGGACAGTCTCTGTGAAACCCACGTAGTTACCACAAGAGTGTCAAAACAAACAGAACACACTCTGGAAATCACATTTCCAGACTACAGAGAATGGATTCCAAGCAGAGTTCACCGCCACGATAGAGCATTAAAGGACACAATTCTCAAATGAGAAAAAATAAACTGAAACAGTGCAGAGCGTGCATAGGATTTCATGTGCAAGGCCATCAACTGCAACATTTTCAGCAACAGAGAAAAATGGAAAGCAACTCAACAGGTTTCAATCTGGGTTCTTATATGGTAAAATACAGCACGCCTGTTAGCAAGAATGCAGTTGAGGAAGTAAGTGCCAGGAGTCAAGTAGAAAAGGCATATGTGTTAAAAAGAAAAAAGGAGAGAGAAAAAAAAAAAAACCCTGCTTACTTGCATTTCCATTTCTTTGTGGAGAACATCACCTTAGAAAGTCAGTTTAACTACATACATCAGTCTGGGGGCTCCCAGGACAGCAACTGTATCTCCCCCCACTGCCCACTCTCTCCTCATTTTTACCGGGCATGGCCCTGAGACGTGCCCCAGGAGAGCCGAGCAGAGAGAACAGGCCATCGTCCACAGAGGCTCAGTTATACATTCCTTTTATCCTGAGGATTTCTACAAATGTCAGACAGCACCCTTTTATCTCAATAACGGCTTTCTGCGCCTATGCCGACCACCCTATTCCCCTCACCGCTTACTGTCCTCCACGTAGGACCACAGCAAACCCTGAGAAACACAAAACTTGACTTTTAAGCACCTATCCCACCCCTGAGAAGCATACAACCTGATCTACCCCATTTATCAAACTCCCACCAGGAGAAGCCATCACCCAACCCCATCCAGCCCCTGGCCTCCAATGCCTGCCCTCACCCAGATCAGCACCTAGAATTTTATTACTTTTAATATCTGAAACCCCAAAATACAATTCCCCAAACACAAGTTTTTGTTTATCTACCCAGCACACATACCTACTGTCACCCAATCTTTAGAGCTATTTACATTCAACCTTTAAATCTGGTAAGTGTTCCAATCCCTTAACCACCTGTCCCTCCAGCCCATCCCTCTGCGCCAGTCACTCACTCTGCCATCCACACCCAGCCCTGGAGGAAACTCTCTGGCCTCCTCTTCCCCTCCCTCTAGGCTGCCAACGGCTGCTGGGCACAGCCACACAGCCACATAGCCGACACCATGATAAAACCCCATCTTCAGCTGTGCTGTCCCACAGCCTTGTTCTTCCTTCAGTTACTATGCCCCACTGTGACAGCACACCTTTATGCCTGTCACACTGCCTTATCACACCTCTGCTAACGCCCTCATCCACGACCCCATCCTAACTCTCGAAAAATGAAAACTGCCCCCAACCCCTTTCTGATCACCTCCAGACAGCTGTTCTAGAGCCATCTTCAACCCACACCCTCTCAAATAATAACAAAAATAATAGTAGCTACAACTCACCAAATGCTTCCTCACACGACAGCCAGTGCCTCGCTCTATACATCTACTACCTGGTTCAACCTTCACTGCAGCCCCGCACGGCAGTTACAATGCGCCCAGTGAGAAGGGAGTCGACCAAAGTATGGGGCCGAAATCCTGCCATCCACAAGCAGCAAGGCCAAAGTTGGAACCCACATCTGAGCCCAACACCTTGTCAGCGTTACCCTCCTTCCTCAGCGTCCCCGCCTTCGGAGGTCTACTCTACCCAGCCAACAGAAGTACTCCGATTGCCACCAACCTTCTCTTTAAGAAGGGAGGGGATCTTCTCAACTCTCTCCATATGGCAAGTTCCCACCTTATCCTTCCTCCTGCTTCTCTTTTCTGTCAAGATTCTTCACAGAGCAGCCCCCACGTTGCACCATTTCCCCAGAACTGGTCGTCAGGGCTGGCTCCTCCTCTCTGGAAGGAGCTCCCCCCAAGCTGTGTGCTGCCCAGACTGCCCTCCAACCTAACACTGACTCCTCTGGGCTCCTCAGGGTACTGACTGGGGCTCCCAGGGCTTCTCAGAAGCTATGTTTTCTTTATTCTCTCAACCACCTGACTCTCCCTGGTTGCCCTTCCTGGAAGCACTCTGCTTTTGCTTTCAAGTCTTAGTGGTGTCTCAGGGATCCACCTGCCTCTCTCTGCACTCTACATGGTAGCCAACTCCAAATCACCCACTTCCGGCTCTCACCTCGCCCCCAAGTTACAGATGTACACTTCTAATTTTCTTTCTAGATTTATCTCCCTGTAACCATTGTGAAGGGTCCTTAAACCCAGCAAGAATAAAACTGAATTTATCACCAATGCCCTCACCCCACCTTACACTGCCCCGAACATGCAGCTACTATCAAAACGTACATCTCTAACAGGTGCCAGGAGACACATCATCCTCAGGGACACCTTATCTCTCTGTCACAGAGCCAGGTGGGGACAGCTTCCCACGTATGCTGCCCTCAGGATCTCTGTAAACTCACAGCCCTCACCCATGCTCTAGTCACTACCCTCACCAACCTCTTCAGGGCAAAATGACTCCCTAGTATCTTTGCCTCTAAGTGGTCACTGTTAGGTGGTAAGATTTTCTTTTTAAACTTGTACCGTCCAAAGTTTGTACAATGAGCCAAAATCAGCCAAAAGTTCTTTCAGCACCACCGACATTATTCTCTTACTTTGGAAATTCTCTCTCTAGAAAATTACAGACTTTGGAATGAAAGCCAACTGATCAGCATGGCCTTCAATCTTCACTGGCTCCTGCCCTATCTTTCACATCCCATCTTCTACTCCCATACACCAATGACAGGCCTGCATTCAGGCCACACTGCATGGCCTGCCACCTCCAGAACCACTGTATGCCACTGCATCTACACAGGCCCACACTCCTGCCTGGAGCACCCCTTCCTTGCTCCACTTCACAGGCCTCTATTCCTCAATGCTCAATCCAAATGCCCTCCCCTCCTCTAAGAAAAAGCAGAGGTTCAAAGACTGGGCTGCAATCAGACAGGGCCCAAATCCCAGCCCTGCCATTATGAAAAGTGTGATGTGGATGCAAATTCCTTCAGCCTGTGAAGCCTCAGTTTTCCCATCCGCAAAACAGAATGCAAGTAAACTCAAGAGTCACTTGGAGGCTTAAAAATAAAAAATATGAAATATAAATGGATTAAACTCTACAATCAAAAGAAACAAAAGTGGCTGAATGGGTAAAACAAGATCCAACTATATGCTGTTTATAAACACTCACTTTAGATATAAGGACATATATAAGCTGAAAGTGAACATATTCCATGCAAATGGGAACCAAAAGAGAGTAAGACTGTCTATACATCCATCACACAAAACAGACGAAGTCCAAAGAGATTTTAAAGTCACAGGAGACAAAGAAGTTAATTATACAATGATAAAAAGGTCAATCAATAGAAAGATATAGCAACTATAAACATATATGCACTCAACGTCAGATCACCTAAATATATAAAGCGAACATCAGCAGATCTAGAAATAGCTATACAACAGTAATAGTAGACTTCTTACCCCACTTTCAATAACAGATAGAACATCCAGGAAGAAAATCAGTAAGGCAACAGAAGGCTTGAAGAACATTAGAAACCAAGAGGAACTAACAGAAACCCACAGGACATTCCATCCAACAGTAGCGGGATACACGTTCTTCTTATGTGCATACGGAACATTCTCCAGGATCACACAGTAGGTTACAAAACATGTCATAACAAGTTTAAGAAGGCTGAAATCACCTCAGGTACTTTTCCAACCACAGTGGAATGAAACTAGGTATCAATAACAGCAAGAAAATGAGAAAATTCACAAACAGATGAAAATGAATGCTTTCTTGAACAAACATGGGGCCAAAGAAGAAATCAAAAGGAAAATTGGAAAATACCTGGAGACAACAAAAATGAAAACACAACATACCAAAACTTACGGGACAAAGCAAAAGGAGTACTAAGAAGGAATTTTACAGTGATAACCACCTACATTCTTTCTACAAAAGAAGAAAAGATCTCAAATAAACAGCCTAACCAGAAAAAGAGCAAACCAAAATCCAAAGTTAGCAGAAGGAAAGAAATGATAGAGTAGATATAAATGAAACAGCAATGTGAAAACCAATAGGAAAAAAAATCAGCAAAAGAGTCATTTTTTGAAAAGATAAATAAATTGACAAACCCTGAGCTAGACTAAGAAAAAAGAGAAGACTCAAATAAAATGAAATGAAAGAGGAGACATTACAACTGACGCCACAGAATTTTTTTTTAATCATAAGGTACTACTATGAACAATTACATGCCAACAAACTGGACAACCTAGAAGAAACAGATAAATTCTACCAAGTCTACATCAAGACTAGAGCTTGAATAGAACAGTGACAAGGAGACTGAATCAGTAACCAAAAATCTCATAAAAAAGAAAAGCCCAAGACCAGATGGCTTCACCAGATTAATCAATTCACTGGTGAATTCTACCAAACATGTAAAGAATAATTAATACTAATCCTTAAACTTCCAAAAACACTGAAGAGGGAACACTTCCAAATTAATTTTATGAAGCCAGCATCACCCTGATACCAAAGCCAGACCTTAAAGACACTACAAGAAAAGAAAACTATAGGCCAATATCCCTGATGAACATGGATGCAAAAATTATCAACAAATTTTAGCAAACTAAATTCAATGATACATTAAAAGGATCATATGACATAACCAAGTGGGATATATCCCTGGGATGCAAGGATGGTTCTACATATGCAAATCAATAATGTGATACACTACATTAACAGAATGAAGGACAAAAATCACATGATTGTCTAACAGATGCAGAAAGAGCACTTGACAAAATTCAACACCTCTTCCATAATTAAAAATTCTCAACAAATTAAGTGTAGAAGAAACTTACCTCAACGCAAATAAGGACCATACATGAAAAGCCCACAGCTAACATCTTCAATGGTGGAAAACTCAAAGCTTTTCTTCTATGATTTGGAACAAAGCATGGATGACCACTCTTGCCAGTGCTATTCAACATGGTACTGTAAATCCTAGCCAGAGCAATGAAGCAAGAAAAAGAAATGAAAGGAATCCAAATTGGAAAGGAAGAAGTAAAATTATCTGTCTGCAGATGACATAATCTTATATGTAGAAATCCCAAAGATATCACCCACCCCCCCAAAAACAACTACTGGAATAAATGAATTTTTGAAAGTTGCAGGATAAAAAATCAACTCGCATTTCCGTACACTAACAATAAACAATCTGAATAAGAAATCAAGGAAATAATCCTATTTACAATAGCATCCCAAAAAACCTAAATACTTAGGAATAAACTAAACCAAGAAGGTAAAAGACTTGTATACTAAAAAGTATAAAACACTTATGAAAGATATTTTTAAAACACAAGTAAATGGAAAGACAGCCCACGTTCATGGACTGAGCGAATTAATATTCTTGAAATGTCCATACTATCCAAAGTGATCTACAAATTCAATGCAATCCTTATCAAAATCCCAATGGTATTTTTTATAGAATAACAGAAACAGAAAATAATAGATACAGAAAAAACAATTCTAAAATTTATATGGAACCACAAAGGAATCTAGATAGCTAAAGCAATTCTGAGCAAGAACAAAGCTGGAGGCATCAGAGTTCCTGATTTCAAAATATATTACTAAGCTACAATAATCAAAACAGCATGGTACCGGCATAAAAACATGCAAAGCGAGGGAACGGAGTACAGAGCCCACAAATAAATTTGCACATATCTGTTCAACAGACAAACACCACATAGAAAAATCAACTGAAAATGGATTAAAGATAAACTTAGGACCTAAAACCATAAAACTCCTATAAGAAAAAACAGAGGAAAAGCTTTTTAGCACTGCAATGCTTTCTTGGATGGAATACCAAAACAAGGGCAAAAGAAACAACAAAGTTGGGGCGCCTGGGTGGCTCAGTCATTAAGCGTCTGCCTTCGGCTCAGGGTGTGATCCCGGAGTCCTGGGATCAAGCCCCACATCAGGCTCCTCCACTGGAAGCCTACTTCTTCCTCTCCCACTCCCCTGCCTGTGTTCCATCTCTCACTGGCTGTGTCTCTCTCTGTCAAATAAATAAATAAAATCTTAAAAACAACAACAACAACAAAGTGAAAAGGCAAACCACAGAATGAGAGAAAATGTCTGCAATTCAGACCTCTGATTAATATCTAAAATACATAAGAAAAAAAAATACATAGGAAACTCATACAACTCAATAGGAAAAAAAATAAAATAAAATAACTCAGGGGCCCCTAGCTGGCTCAGTGGGTGGAGTATGCGACTCTGGATCTAGAGTTGTGAGTTCAAGCCCCACACTGGGGGTAGTGATTACTTAAAAATTAAATCTTAAAAATAAAATAAAACCCAATTAAAAAATGGGCAAAGGACCTGAATAGATATTTCTCCACAGAAAACCCACAGATGTTCATACATTGATGTGGAAAAGTACTCAGCCTCACTCTTCATCAGAGAAATACAAATCAAAACCACAATGACCTATCACTTCATGCCTGTTAAAGTAGCTATGCTCAAAAAACAAAAGATAACAAATATTGCTGACAGTATGGAGAAAAAGGAATCCTTATACACTATTGATGGGAATGCAAACTGGTGCAGTCACTATGGAAAATAGTATAGAGGTTCCTCAAGAAATTAAAAACAGAACTACCATTTGATCCTACAGTCCCACTTCTGGGTACATATCCACAGAAACTAAACACACTCCCACATTCATTTCAGCTTTATACACTATAGCCAAGACATGAAAGCAAGCTAAATCTCCAATGAAAGATGAATAGATAAAGAAAATGTAATATTTACATACAATGGAATATTATTCAGCCTTAAAAAAAAAAGTAAATGCTGTCATTCGTGACATGGGTGAACAAGGAAAACAGTGTGCTAAGTGAAATAAGCCAGACACAGAAGAACAAATACTGCATCATTTCATTTATATAAGCAATCTAAAATGGTCACACTCACAGAAGCAGAGAGTAGAATGGTGGTTGCCAGGGACTGCAGGGAGGGGCAAACAGGGAGATGTCAGTCAAAGGGTACAAAGTTTCAGTTATGCAAGATGACTAAGTCCCACAGGTCTACTGTGTACCATAATGCCTGGATTATATACTTAAAAATTTGCTAAGATAATTATACTGGGGTTTAAAAAATACATTTTATTTTATTTTTTTAAGATTTTATTTATTTATTTATTGAGAGAGAGAACATGTGAGCAAGCAGGGAGAGGGGCAAAGGGAGATAGAGAATCCCAGGCAGACTCCATGCCGAGATGAAGTCCTGAGCCCGACGCAGGGCTCAATCCCACTACCCTGAGATCACAACCTGAGCCAAAATCAAGAGTCAGACGCTCAGGGCGCCTGGGTGGCTCAGATGGTTAAGCGTCTGCCTTTGGCTCAGGGCTTGATCTCTGGGTCCTAAGATCGAGCCCCATGTCAGGCTCCCCGCTCAGCGGGAAGTGTGCTTCTCCCTCTGCCTCTGCCTCTCCCCCTGCTCGTGCTCTCTCTCAAATGAGTAAAATTAAAAAGAAATCTTTACAAAAATAAACACCTAAATTAAAAAAAAAAAAAAAAACTCAGATGCTCAACCAACTGAGCTAGCTGGGTGCCCCAATAAATTCTTAAATTTGCTAAGAGAGTAGATCTATGTCAAGTGTTATTATCACAAAAAATTAAAAGTGCAAAAATTTAAAAAAAATAGAGGGCAGAAAGAAACTTTTGGAGGTAACAGATATATTTCTGGTATTACTATGCTGCTGGTTTTCATAGGCATATACTCATCTCCAAAGTTATCAAATTGTACACATTGAATATGTATAGCTTTTTGTATGTAAATCGGATATTCATAAAGTGGTTTTTTGTAAAGAAAATAAGTATATAGTTATATTATCACAGTGCATGCAGAGTAACCACTTAATAAGTAGATATGATTCCTGCCCTCCTACATCTTCCAGACAAAATGTGCCATCCTCTTAGCTCCCCTAACCCACTGTGCATCTGTCTACACCACTGTACACATTATATCAGAATTGCATGTTTGTGCATGTTTGCCTCATCAGACAACGAGCTCTTCTGAGGGAAGGACTGCGGTGCATTGGTGGCCCCTAAACCAAAGCCCTCAGGAGAGCAGCACATACCCGGGAGTTGTTCACTTCAGCATTAACTTAAAAACAAACAAACAAGTAATGGATCGGTCTAGTCATGGTGAGACAGAAAATAAAACATTATATCTCAGCCAACAATTACAATTTCACTGTTAAGACTTCTCCAAGACTATTGTCTAAAACATAAATGACTCCGGGAAGAAGTAAATTGTTTTAAGTCATTCTTATCTTCGTGAGGCAAGTAAAAGATAAAAAATCTGAAATCAAATGCAAAGGATACGCAATCCCTCTGATACGCTTGATTTTTCCTGGATCTGTGAGCTGGACGGGCTTCAGGACCTTCCTCACAGGACAGGAGAAGAGCACTTCCCCTCCTCCTCCAGGAGGCATTCCCCGTCGCACCACCTGCACGGGTGGTGAGAAAGAAGAGGTGAGGATGCCGCAGAGTCAGTGACCCTGATACCCAACCTGGCTGGTTTAGGTCAAGGGGCTCTTCCTTAGAACGCGGTTAACTCTTTCGTATCCAATGTGTCAATCCCTTCAAGATCATCAGCACCTCACATTAGCACCGAGAGGGCGCGTGCTGAGCGGGGACCCCAAACAATGTGGCAGAAAGGGCAGCAGACACAGAGCCAGCACGTCCCCAGGCCCAGGCCAGTGGGTCACTTCACCACGAGTGCCTGTTCCCTCATGCTTACAATGAGTGGCTCATTCCATGTCTTAACCATCAGGAACCTGTTTCTCCTCCCTGTACAATTAACTAATCCATCAAAATTCATTTTATTAAATAAAAATGAAATCACTTCCCTTGTTTAAAACATTAACTTAAGAAGCAGAGATGATAAACAGCTTAAGATATCCAGTTAACTTACTGATGTAATAATTCCTTTCAACAGCAAACAGCTGCTTAAATTACTTCTAGGTTTTAAAAACACTAAAAATTCTCAGGGGCATCCAGGTTGGAAGGCCCCAGACACGAATTAGATCTGGATGATCTCGCTTAGAGAGGGAGTGTGGCCAGAAGCCTGGCTCAGCTGCTCCCCGGCGGAGCTGCTATGAGGCATAAAGGAGTCCATACATGTGCGTTGTGCACAACGTCACCCCAGACAAAGTACACGCAACTGCTCGAGTCCCTTCTCGGCGCCAAGTCTGTAATGTTTGGTTCGTGACTCCTGTGGGTCTTCTCAATGGTGACTTCAAATGTGACACACACAGACACACTGCGTCCTACAGATCTTCCAATGAGTTCAACAGAGACACACATGTTCACAGCCAACAGTGCACACATTCTTACCTTTAGCTCGAATGATTCACCATCTATTCCAAACTGCTTCAACAGAGGGAGGGCTGTTGCCTTAAGAACATCAACCTGTAGAATTATTTCAGAAAAAAAAAGTTTAATTAAACTTTGAGGGGCACCTGGTGGCTCAGATGGTAAAGCGTCTGCCTTTGGTCATGATCTGGGGTCCTGGGATCAAGCCCCTTATCGGGCTCCCTGCTCAGCAGGGAGTCTCCTTCTCTCTCTGCCCCTCCCCCCAGCTCGGATATGCACTCTCTCTCTCTCTCTCTCTAATAAATAAATAAAAGCTTTAAAAAAATAAAAAAATAGGGGCACCTGGGTGGCTTAGTTGTTAAGCGTCTGCCTTCGGCCCAGGGCATGATCCCAGGGTCCTGGGATCGAGCCCCGCATCAGGCTCCCTGCTCCACTGGGAGCCTGCTTCTTCCTCTCCCACTCCCCCTGCTTGTGTTCTCACTGGCTGTGTCTCTCTCTGTCAAATAAATGAATAAAATCTTTAAAAAAATAAAAAATAAACCTTAAGAGGTGGAAAGAATAAAGAGCCCATGAAGCAGGATGAGGTCTAGAAACCGGGTAGATGATACAGTCCTGTGAGGAGAAAGCACACTGGCTTACTAATGAGGGCAGGGGTCAGCTCTGCTCCCAAGTTAAGACTGCAATTTTACAAGCCACTGGCTTCTCTGAGCCCCTCTTCCCTCACTTGATACATCATACGCCTACCCTACAAGTCATCGTGAGGATCACATGCATATGCAAAAAGCATCAAGAAACTGCTTGAGCTCATCCAGAAAACAAACTGGGACTTCTGCTCATTCTGGTTTTTTTTTTTTTTTTTTTTTTTAGTTTCTTTATTTGAGAGAGAGAGCGGGGGGGGGGGGTTTGCTGCACAGGGCAAGAGGGAGAATCCTCAAACAAGACTCCCTGCTGAGCTCAGAGCGCAACGCGAAGCTCGATTCCAGGACCCTGAGATCACAACCTGAGCCAAAACCAAGAGTCGGACACTTAACCAACTAAACCACCCAGGGCCCCGACTTCTGCTCATTCTTATTGGCATAAATGCTATAGAAGAAAATATCAGCCCTTTTTATTATTCTTTTTCAGACATGGTTGTTTAATGTTTAAAGCTGGTGGCACTCCAAGCGGGAATAGGCTGACATTCAAATCAGGTCAGCTAACAAGTCAGTGAACATTGTCTCAACAGCACCTTGGGAAGGAAAATCACTCCATCACTTGCTCCCAACGCAACAGAGCTTCTCCTCGGCCTGCAGGCGCTGACCCTATCAGCAGGCGGCGAGGGCAGGCAGCGTGAGCAGGGCGCGGAGGGAGAAAGTCTGGTCCTGGTCCAGGCTCTGCCTCCAGTTAGCTGTGTGGCCTCAGGTCAGAAAATCCCGAATGTCTGAACTTCCCTGTCTCTCGGGTATGGGGCTCACCTGTCTCCAAGCTGCTACCAACTCAACAAGCAAATAGGCAGCAGAATGATACTCCAATAAGGCTTCATAGCACAGAACAGGCCCCAACTGAATATTCTGATACCACAAAATTAACCAGAGGCAGAAATGACCTATGAAGCCTACGAACAAGTTCAGAATGGATCAGGTGGGGCAGAAGCACTACGAGGAAAATTCATTGAAGATTAGCTAATTTAATTAAATATGAAAGCTACACACACATTAAAAACATAAAATATGCATTTGGGGTTGCCAGAATGGAGCAGTCAGTCTAGGCTAGAATGAAGGGCAACTGGGGAGAAGGTCCAAGCAGACTCTGGGAAAAGTGGGGGATGCACGGATATAAGCTGCTCTGAGGGCATGACTCCCAGGAACTGGGCACCCACCAGCTCTCCTGGGGGAAAGAAAGGCGAGAAAACAGTGCATCACTTCTGGCTTATCCGACCTATACTGGGAGTCAAAAGGATGAGGTCAAATTGACTTTGAAGGTCAACCAGAAGCCCCAGTGTACCCCAAGGTGTGGGCCTGTCTCCTGACTCACTCTCCACTTGACACGGAGGGCAGGCATCATGGTGCATGGGACTAGGGCTGGAAAGGCAGATGGGGGCTTGAGTTCCTCTCTGCTTCTTACCTGCTGTGACACCCGGACACTCCCCCACACCCCCAGTGCCTTGGGTGCCTCCTGCATAAAATGAGGGGCTGGACTGGACATGCTCCCCTAGCTCCACACACTCTAATTTTAGCAGAGTGGGGATGGTCTGCAAGTTCTGCTTAAGGAAAACGGAGCTGTACTCTGTGATTACAGGCAAAAGTCTGACCCAGGTGGCACCTGAGGGCAAAGGCATTACCCTTCAGTTCAATCAGTCAACAGACAGAAACTGACCAGATCCAAGCCAAAAAGAAAAAGGGAAGAAATCTGCTCCCAGCTACCTTGTCCGAAACAGTGATAAGAGCATCCATCTCACAGGGTTGGTATAAGAATTAAATAAATAAGGATGCATACATAGGAACACAGGTTCACCCAAAAGAGTGCCCAGCACACAGCAGATGTAACTGTACTTCTTTTAAAAAAGACTGGAATCTTCACTTGCCTTTTGACCAGTGGCTCTGGTACAGAATCACTAAGAATCAGAGGAGACCTCCTGAACTTTTCTTCTCCTCAGAATTTGTTCCCACGTCCTATCCTTTTGTCCCCAGGGGAAAATGTCCCTATTCCTGCACAAGGCTCACCCCATCACTTCCACTGTCGACCCTCATCCCTCCCACTGTTGGAGTTGGCCTTACAAACACCCCCACTCCTTTTATTCACTTGTTCCTTTCTCCACTACAGCATCTCCTCTGCCCACAAGCAGGATCAAGTTTCCCCTCGTTCAAAAAACAAAAACCAAACCAAAACAAAAACTCAGCTCTTAAAGAATCATCCTATCCAACCTTCTAGAAGAATCTCCCAGTTTTCCATGGTTCTATTTGCTACTCTTTCCTCAACCCATGCCTGTCTTTACAGTCCAATGACACCACTCTCTTGAAGGTCAACACAACTTCTCACTGCTGAATCTCCCCACCCAGCCCTGAGTGAGTTCCTACAAAAATTGGCTCTGTGAGTCACCCCCCGCTTCTTAGAACTCGACTCTGATCTCCATGGTCACTGTCTCCAGCCCCTCTTCTCCCACTCACACCTTAAACATTCATTTCCTCTTCCTCCTCTAGTCTCAGTCTCAGGAACCATGTAGCCCAGAGAGGCCAGAAAGGGAATTTTAATGAATCATGAGGTCAGCTAAGATCTGTGTCCAACAGGAGAGCTCACGATTTATCCAAAGAGGGCCACGCCATGCAGGTCCAGCTGATGGCCACCCAGTGTGGCCACTTCAACCTACTATAATATAAAATCTGGGGTCTCAAACATGAACCACCGATTCGGATACACACACTACCACCACACTGTGCAAGCCGGACGAAAGAACACTTGTAGGATTAATTAAATCACAAAGCTACCAGTGCTCAACCTTGGCACTGGTCAATCTCATTCTTCTAAGGACTTAATTATCAATAGGTAAGATCCTGATGACCCATCTCTGAGGCTCTAGACAATAATTTCTAACTGCCAGCTGGACAACCTAATGTGAATATCCTGCCAATATCCCAGAGAAGAGAATCAAAATTAAACACATCATCCATCATCCTATCATAATTCTCCTCTTCCCTGTGTCGAATGCTATCTGATCTCTATCCTTCCAGTCAAGAATAGAAATCCTGGAATAATTTATAACCAATTCCCCCTATCCCATCTCCAATCAGTTTTCAAGTTAAGAAGTCTCACACTCCACAATGTCCTTCAGACCTGTCCCTTCCTTTCCACTTCCACGCCCATAATGTTCAATCTAGCTGACACCTCTCCAATTCACCCTCACCTTCCTAATATCTGAGACTGACTCTGACTTCCTTTCCTCTAGAAAACCCTCTCCCGCCCTCAGCACTTTGCTTGTACCTCTGACAGGGATGACCTTGTAGTCTCCCTAGCTGCCTTCTTGGCTGTCCAACTCATAAGATCGAGTTCCAGAAGGGAACTCTTTGAATTCGTCCCTGCATGCGCAGAGTGGACATGAACCAGGCAGCCATACATTCAAGAGAAGGCTTGAAATGACGAAGATACAGGCTGAAGAAGTTACTCTCATCCAGGACTAGGTGTATTTATTTTATCCTGGTCTGGAGCCAGGTACTAACCAAGGTCATTTTAGTAGCGCTGCTAGCAAAAGCAGAGAGCTCTGCAACATGTGAAAACTGATTTTTTAAATACTCTGCATGTAGGGAGTGCCTGGGTGGCTCAGTCGGTTCAGCATCTGCCTTCAGCTCAGGTCTCATGATCCCAGGATCCTGGGATTGAGCCCTGTGTCGGACTCCCTTCTCAGTGGGGAATCTCTTTCTCCCTCTCCCTCTGCTTGCTGCTCCCCCTGCTTGTGCTCTCTCTGTCAAATAAATAAATAAAATCTTTTAAAAAAATGCTCTGCATTCAAGAATTAAATATTATTTCTGGGGAATTCATCAGTTAAGCTTTGTCACTGGCTAATAATATGTAAAACTTTTTTTAAATAATGCCAGTGGAAACAGCTTTTAAGATTATTAGCAATTATAGGGAGAGAAAAAAAAAAAGTACAAAACTGAGACCTACAGTGCCCAAGTTTCCTGCATGCTTCAGAGCTTTTCCCATTATGCAAGGCTCCTCCTCCTTACACCACTCCAATCTAAAAATATAGAGGCCTCCTCTCACACTTTTAACTGAAAGGTAGTTTCCTAGAACCCTCAGAAAATGCAGGGGGTAAAAAAGCAATCATGTGAAATTAGTCTAAAATTCTAAACAGTTTAAATAAATAAATCTTTAAAAGGGGGGGCATCTGGGTGGCACAGTCAGCATCCAACACTTCGTTTCAGCTCAGGTCATGATCTCAGGCGGGTGAGACTGGGCCCTGTGTCAGGCTCCACGCCCATCGGGGAATCTGCTTGGGTTTCTCTTTCTGCCCCTCCCCTCCCTCTCTCAAATAAATAAATATATATTTAAAATTCTAAACAGTTTATGCAACATTGCTTTACAACTGAGAATTTCAGATCTTGCACCGTACTCAGGATCCTAAGAGAAGAGTTTATGTACATAAATTCCCAAGAACTGAGGAATAAGTCTTTTAGTGCCTAGCAACACATTAACCAGGTTTATACCTTAGCAGACGTCTGAGTGAATACCAACAGTTTCCGCTTTGGGACTCACTGCATCACCTAATTGGTTTTTCCTGGTTAGGAAGCTACACACTTCACATTCTGCCTCAGAAGCCACTCTCTCAGTGGTCCTGGTCCACTATCAGTAAAAATGAAGACAACTGTCCTTGGTATGTATTTCACATCATGGCCCTCAGCTTTACGATACCTTCTGTGGTCAGCAAAGAATCCAAAGGTGGAGATCCTTCCCTCCATACAAGAGAAGTATAAGGCAGTCCTAGACAGAACTGCTCTAATCTCTGTCTCTCTCTCTCTCACTCACACACTCACACACAACAAAACCCATCCTAGATGAGCACTAAGACAGTTATGATGGCCACAGTGAAAATCCCACATGTATATTAAACTATCCTCCCCACACATGCAGGTAAATTGGGATGCTTAATAAGAAGGTTGCTGGGGCATCTGGTTGGCTCAGTCAGTTAAGCATCTGCCTTCAGCTCAGGTCGTGATCCCAGGGTCCTGGGATCGAGCCCTATGTCGGGCTCCCTGCTCAGCAAGGAGTCTGCTTCTCCCTCCCCCTCTGTTCCTCCCCACTGCTTGTGCTCTCGCTCTCAAATAAATAAAACCTTAAAAGAAAAAAAAAAGCAGCAGCTTGCTGGTGCCCACAAACTATCCAAATTCACATTTACCTTCCCTGCCTTTGCCCTTTTTCTAAATCTGCCAACTCTTCTCAGAAGAAGAAAAGTCCTAAAATTTATGGTTAAAACCCAAGTAAGTCAAGATTATGCTACAGCAATGCCAAGGAGATATTATTATTTTCTGTCTAAAATTCTGGTCTGCTGCCTTCCAGTCGCAGCCATCACATGACCTTAAGAAGATTCCGCTCTCAAGCACCTGAGCCAACAGAGCCATATTTCATGTCAACCATGATGAGACTGCGCACATCTGTTCTGAAGGTTCTTAGACACGACAATGAAAGGCACCTTGATGAATGTTAACAATCGTCACTGAATTTGATGATTGCAAGTCTTGGTTCATCTGCTTCCTAGAGTGACAAATGTCTAAATCTCACGGTAAATAACAAAACAAAGACACTCAGCAACAAACCTGTGCTTTATCAGGAACTTGTTTCTCTAACGCCGGGTTGCTGCAAGAGACAAAACTACTCACTACTCACCGAAGGGTCAACCTGGTCATTGGTTACTCCTCGTAGAACAATTCTTAACGGGTGCTTCATAAACGGAGCCAGGCAAAGAAGACTCTCCAGGTAGTAGCCAATGCTGCGAAGGACATTACAGTCATGTTCCACAGACCCACCATACAGGAGTCCAGGCTGGTAATACAAGGTCGTTCCTTACACCGGAGGAAGAGCCACATTCAGCAGAAAAAACAAACAAAACAAAACAAAACAAAAAACACTAAGTGTCACAAAGGCAGCGAAGGCAATAAACCCCAAGGGGAAAGGCTGACAAGGGCATCCAAGAAGTTCAAAATGCCATTCCTAAGAGCCCACACTTCACTCCAAAAGCTGACTCATTACTGTCAAGCCCCTGTAACAATAATAAACTGTGAGTGTAATTTAATAAACGGTAATAAATTAAACCCCTCCCTAAGCAACTGCATTGCCAAAGTCGTGGCAGGGCACAGAGGAGAGATCCTAAGAGGCGCCCTGATCTTCCAAAGCACACTCTGCCTGCAGGTGGGGGGCTTTACAAATAACATGCCAAAATCATCACACCAGCAAGCAGGTCCTTCTGGGCCCTTGAAATGAGATTTCCCATAGGCCGCACTCACCAACAGGATTCCTAGAGAAGGCAAGTACTTGATGGCACTTAATTCTGTTAATAGTAGCTCTTTTAATTTAATAGCAACAAATGGAAAGATCTAAAATTACTGAATAGCTTTAGTGGAAACTCTTATTTTTATTCACTCTTTCACATATTCGTATCACCCAAAAAGTTTCTTACTGGGTGTACATATTAGGGGGAAAAGCAAAGTAAAACATTCTAGATTATCTGGGGGAGGGGGTGCATAAATGGGTGAACAAGGGATTGCTGCTACTCAAAATCTTTTGCCACTGCCTTCTGGCATAATTTACCAATAAATTTAACATTAGAGGAAAGAAAGCTAGGCTTGGTCACTCAAAAGGAAAGCAGCTCTTTGGAGTTTCATAAAATAAAAAAATTTGGAGTTTCATTAAAAAAAAAAAAGACACCATATCATCACTAAAGTCTGCAAATCTATGTCTGCAAATTAACCAAGTGAGAAATTGGTCAGATCATCAGAATCAAGGCTTCTACTCTGGTGGGGCAGGAAGAATGAGGTAGAAGCAGGATCATATAAAATGTCTTACTTTCCAATTTAAGGTGCAGATATGACCAGAAAAGAATTATGAACCCTCTGAATCACCGATAAAAATTGCTAAAAAATTTATTTTTTAAATTAAAAATTTTTTAAATCTCCAGCAATTTCGAAGTAAGTCAAGGAAGACTCGAGGAATCACAGGTTGCAAAGGGCATCAGAAGTCTCATGCCTGAAATTTATTCTCCAAAGGGTAGGGCCGAATGCAGCTATGGATCAGTGAGTCTCATGTGATGCAGGGCACACTTATTAGGGCAACCTTGTCTTCTTTCTTATGAGTACCAATGAATGAGAAAGTTCACAGTTTCCTTTGTGGACTATATGTGCAAAGGTGAATAGTTTACAGAGCCAGCCAAACAAAGAGCCACAATTTTCCATACAAGGTCAAGAAAAGAGTTTCTAAGAGCCAACAAACAAAGAGCTAGAACCAACCTAAATGTTTATCAGAGGGAGCAGTTAAATAAATTATCATGCCTCCATACAACAGAATACTCTAGTAGGCCCACTGCAATACTGAGATGGGCCTGCAAAATACCTGGCAGGGAAAGTTCTGAGACATCTGTGATAGTGCAGAAAAGCTGGATGCAGAGCAGTATGAAGAGCATGACCTTGCTGGCGGCTTGAGACACAGACGCGCCCATGCAAGCAAAGGCATGTAACAGAGTCAAGGGCACACACCCCGGGCTGTGACCGCAGCTGCCCCTCACGGAGGGAACGGAAGAAGAAACAGGTGAACAGATCTGCACATCTTTTGCATTTACTTGTGCATACTTATTTTTTTAAGACTTTTTTTCTTAACTTGAGAGAGAGAGAGAATGTGCATGTGGGGGCAGGGGGAGGGGAAGAGGGAAAGAATGCCAAGCAGACTCTGTGCTGAGCGTGGAGCGCCATTGCGGGGCTCAATCTCACAACCCCAAGATCATGACCTCAGCCGAAACCAAAATGTGGACGCTCAACTGTCTGAGCCACTCAGGTGCCCCATGCATACTTATTTTAAAAGACAACATTAAAAAAATAACATAAAATTCAGCACATGCGACTACCTCACAGAGTTGGCTGTAAAATTTTATTGTGACAAAATAAATAAACGGACTTTGAAAAGTTGTGCATAAATATTAGGTGTAAAGTATTTCTGTTGTTGAAAAAGAGGTGCTTGTTTGTTGATCTGAAATTTCCAGCTCTCTAACTTCTATAAATCAACTGTATGCCCCTTACACACCAGCAGATTTCACATACATCTCTGCACAACTGTACCCCAGACAGGAAATTGGCTCTTTGCACCTGAGTATTTATACGGTCAAAAGGCATGAGAAGTAGAGGACTACTTCAGTAGTACATGTGGGTGCTTTCAGGAACGGGAAGAAAGAGAGCTTACCTGTTTGGTTTATTTCAATCCGAGAGCCATTAGTTATTTTGTCCAACAGCCTTATGAAGCTGGCTTCAAAGTCTGTGGGGAAAAGAGAAAACAGACTGTCTTCATGTCAGGTCACCATTTCCAGAGCACACGTGTCATCCAGGAACTGTGGTGGAAGGTACGTAACTCCCTGCATCACGCCCCGGTTCTTGTCAGGACTGGGGTGGGACCACAGGTTTAGGAAACTGAAGCGGCTGAAAAGCACTGGCTAGCATACATATGCTTGGTGGAACGGTCAGAAACAATTCAGCTTTCATATTCCACAACAAACAGCAACTCTACCAGCAATCTAATGGGGTATTAATTTCAGCGGCCTAACACCCATAAAGACCTGCTCTTCTGACCTCAGGGGTGCACATCAAATAAGGGAGAAAGAGCTGAAAATGGGGAAGCCTTTTAAAGTTGATTTCTTATTCGTTCCAGAATACCTGAGGGGGCAGATGAAATTGTAGGTCACTCCTCAGTCTCAGAAGCAGTAAGAGGTCACTGTCTCCCCAACTCAACTCTGTCCTTCCTCTGCCACCTACTCATCTAGAGCTATCGAACCAGTTCGGTTTTTAATTTCATTACAAAGGTGCTTGAATGTACTGTATTATTACACCTTCTTTTTAATACATGAAAACAGACTGGAAGAAAAAACACTGCATGTTAATGAATGAGTTTCTCTGCAGAGTAAGACTTTATATGAATTTAATTTTGTTTAAATTCTCATGTATAAATTTGCTACAATTCCTTTTAAAAACAGATTGTTATCCAAAACATAAACGCTGGTCATTATTTAGAAGGGGGGTGGGTAGAAAGGGAGGAAATGGATTTTAAATGTGAAATATGAGAGGAAGAAGAGAGAAGACTCAGACAGGAGACTATGTCCTGTGGCCTTCCCCTGAGTGGATCTCACACACACACACACTCACACACAGACACTCACGCTCACTCCCTCCCTCTCTAGCGTCAACCTCTGGCCGGTGAACGAGGGCAGGAAGACCAGATCTCTGGCACCGAAGGCACTGTGACCACCTGGAGATTTATGCAGTTTCTACCCCTATAATAAACGAGCAGAATTTTTGAGCTCAGACCACAGCAGTCACCTGAACTGACCCCAGAGGGCAAGCCCATCAACTAAGCAACGCTCATCCACCTGCTCTGTTACTTAACGCTGCCCCACAACTCCTGTCACAGCAGATGCTGCAATCTGTACAAAGAGCACTGGGCTAGAAGTCAGAGAAAATCTAGTAAGGCCCAAAACAAGGAATAGTAGCTAATTCCAGCAGGTGCACATTAATGCTTCCCTTACAGCTAGACAGTCTCTGGCCTAATCCCCAAAGCCCCGCGGCAGGGACTGCCGTTCCCACGTTAGAGAAGGCTGAGGCCCGAGAATGAGACTGGCAAGTGACAGAGCCAGGGTTTGAGGCCAAGCCTGTACTTCTCCGAGTCCGCACTCCTAACCACACCACAACGCTAGTTTGCTGAACTCCGTGTAATCCCTAAGCATTAACCACCTCCTCTAGAAAACCATGGAGCCTTTCAACTGCAGGCAGTGACCTACTGCAGGATCCTGCAGACCATTTAATGGGTCCCCAATCAACATTTATTTTTAATGAAATTAAAACAGAATAAACGAGGTCAGAGTTAACTGTACATAGGGCACTGTTCATGAAACCTCAGTGGGTTTTACAATTATCTCTGCACGTACTTGGTTGTGGCGTTAAGTAGCATCACAAAAGTTTGAAAATAACTCAACTACAAAACTGTTTCCATGGCCTCTTGATAAAGAATATTGTTTTTAAAAAAATCAGGCATGATCCAGACCACAGTGCCACTTTCCACCTGTATTTCTAGCAAATGCAATGGGCTCTGCACAAAAAAAGGAAAACTCTTGATTTGTTCAAGCTTTTGAGTTGGCTAAAGGGGAGAGAGGAACAGACATTTATGAATAAAGTCCATAATTAAACTCCATAGCTTTTACAGATTGGTTAAGAAAAATAACAAAAAGAAAGCAAAACGTAAGAAATTTTTTTTCTTCTGCAATCCACAGGGGCACTTAAGCATGAACAGTTAGTTAAAAATGCCCAGCAGAGGAACACAGGCGGGAACAGAATGGACACATAAAGAGACCTCCAGGCTGGACCATCCCCTGGTCAGAGCAAATAGGTGATTCAGAAGCAGTACTTCAAAGAACCAAACCAGAGCTAGTTCTAGAATCCTAGCAACAGTGGATATATAGCTCCATCACGTGGTATGAAAAAGATCTCAAGTTCACCTAATAATAGTAAGACTGATGTCCCCAAACTTCATTAAGACAAGATGTGTAGGATTCCTTACCCCTTCACTTCCCACATATCCTCTTTGACTCTTCCTCCTCAAGACTGCTCTTGGGGATACAGAAGTTCAGATATCTAAAAACACCAGGGGAAAACATCCAAAACCAGGCACAATTTTACTGCACTGTTCAGCAATACATAATTAGGTCATAAAGCTATAAAGACAATCAACACAAATACTGTACTGGTCAGGAAAGTGGCTACCAGCAGGGGCAGAGGACAGAGTCGTGACTGGAAGAGGCCCCCTATGTGCAACAGTGTTTTATTTCTTGACTTGGATGGGGTCACGCGGGTGTTCCCTTTATAATCTTTTAAGCACTACTTTTATGTTTCATGCATTTTTTTATGTTATTGTATTTAACAAATTTTAGAAGTCTATATTATTAGGACCTTCAATCTCAGAATTCCTTATATACTGCCTCTGATACCTAATGCACTCCCTTCCTCAGCCCCCCAAGAAGTGAGCTCATCACTTCTTTATTTTTTTTTTAAAGATTTTATTTATTGTCAGAGAGCACAAGCAGGGGGAGCAGCAGGCAGAGAGAGAGGGAGAAGCAGACTCCCCAATGAGCAGGGAGCCCAATGTGAGGCTCGATCCCAGGACCCCAGGACCACGACCGGAGCTGAAGGCAGATGTGTAACTGACTGTGCCACCCAGGTGCTCCACCATCACTTCTTTAAAGGGGCCAGTAACTCTGTAACCCAATGCCTGACCCATTCCTCACTAAGAAAGGCAAACTATGTCTCAAATAAGGGCAGTGAGGGAAAGAATCCAAGCTAGAGACCTACACTTTTAAACAAGGAGCAAATCTCAATCAATACATTCTCAACTTCAAAGTATCATAACAATTTCAATATCAAGGAACAGTAAGTGTGCTAAAATAAATTTCTAATATTATATACATGTCATATATAATATGTTACATGTATATATATTAAATATATATCAGAACACTTTGCAGCCTTAAAATTAATGAGAATTTTTATGTACTGATATAAGTCACCTCCATGATATGCTGAGTGAAAAAAAGTAAGATGCTGATGGCCATTTGTGTGAAAAAGGAAAACGTGCATACG
Source organism: Ursus maritimus (assembly GCF_017311325.1). Taxonomy (NCBI): domain Eukaryota; kingdom Metazoa; phylum Chordata; class Mammalia; order Carnivora; family Ursidae; genus Ursus; species Ursus maritimus. The sequence continues at coordinate 23,049,811 of NW_024426008.1, read as the reverse complement.
TATTTGCTTATTTTTATTTTTTAAAGATTTTATTTATTTATTTATTTATTTATTTAAGAGAGACAGCACAAGCAGCAGGAGGGGCAGGGGGAGAAGCAGACTCCCTGCTGAGTGGGGAACAGGATGTGGGGCTTGATCCAGGGACTCCAGGATCATGACCTGAGCTGAAGGCAGACGCTTAACCAACTGAGCCACCCAGGCGCCCCTGTATCTGCTTATTTATGAAAAAAAGAGCCCTGGGAAGAAACACGACAAACCAGTAACACTGGCTGCCTCATGGGAAGGGGAGGGTGGGAAAGAGACAGAGACACACTTTGTAAACTCTTTTTGTTCCCTCTGAATGTCACACCACGTGTTTGTTTTCTAAAATACATAAAATTTAAATTAAAAAATACAAATAAAGGTACTGTAAAACACAATTTAAATAGCAAATAAAACTGCTTTCATTAGGGGCGCCTGGGTGGCTCAGTTGTTAAGCGTCTGCCTTCGGCTCAGGGCGTGATCCCAGGGTCCTGGGATCGAGCCCCGCATCGGGCTCCCTGCTCCACCGGGAGCGCTGGGAGCCTGCCTCTTCCTCTCCCACTCCCCCCTGCTTGTGTTCCCTCTCTCACTGGCTCTCTCTCTCTGTCAAATAAATAAATAAAATCTTTAAAAAAAAAAAAAAAACTGCTTTCATTAAATAGCCTGTGAAAGATCTTTATAATACTATACAGCTATTAAAAATATTTAAAAATATTTAATTACATGAGGAAATGCTCAATCTAAAGAACAAATTTAAAATATATACAATGTGATTTTAATTTCTTTAGAGAAGTACCTAAAAAATAAGACAAAAAGCTATTAATACATGAAATTAGAAATCATTCTGGGACCCCTGGGTGGCTCAGTCAGTTAAGCATCTGCCTTCGGCTCTGGTCATGATCCCAGGGTCCTGGGATCAAGTCCTGCATAAGGCTCCTCACTCAGCAGGGAGCCTGCTTCTCCCTCTGCCTGCTGCTCCCCGCATACCCTCTCTCTCTCTTCCTCTGACAAATAAATAAAATCTTTAAAAAAAGAAATCATTCTTATCCTCATTAAATTCCGAAAGGTAGATATTACAAACACATACACAATTCTCAGAATTAAAAGATGTCCACTCACTTGGAAATATGCATAAAACATATACATATCTTATGTATAATATGTAATTATACATGTGATTAATAATAAATTATATTTTAGCTGAAAGAAACATATAACATATTTCCTAAATTGTCAACACGTCAAGAAAAAAACTACAGAACATACTAAAATATTTTAAGCAGAAACATCAATTTTACCAGAATACATAGCAGTCAACCAAAGGAAAAAAAATTTACCACTCTAAATACCTTAGTAATTAAAAAAACAAAAGCAAGAGCAAAATGAACTGAGATTTTAGAAATGGAACAGAGTTACAAGCTAAAAAGTAAATGAAAAAATAATCACAAAAAAGATTTTAAAAACGAAAATATAGCAGAAAAAAATCACACTTAAAAATACAACACAGATCAATAGTTTCATTCACCTGTAAGAGGAAAGAAAATGTGAGTTAATAATAAATAATAATAACTAATATAATTAATAAAAGATTATGAGCTTTTGTGATAAACTATTCTCTAATATTTACTGATACATATGGAATTAATATAGCTATGTAAAAAGATGATAAATCAAACATAAAACAAACAAAAAGACACAAAAAAGAGAAACCCAAAACTAAGAGAATGAGAAAATTTATCAATAAACCGAAAAGAGGGGGCACCTGGGTGGCTCAGTCGGTTAAGCAACTGCCTTCCGCTCAAATTATGATCCCCGGATCCTGGGATGGAATCCAGCCTCGGGGCTCCCTGCTCAGCAGGGAGTCTGCTTCTCCCTCTCCTCCCTGCTCCCCTGCTCGTGCTGTCACTCTGTCTCTCTCTCTCAATAAATAAAATCTTTAAAAATAATAATAAAAAAATAAACTAAAAAGAGCACTGATAAAGCTGCTGAAAAATTTTTCCAAACACTCAAAGGAAAAATTCTTCCATTACATATTCCAAAGAACAACAACAAAAGCATGGAGAGATGGCTTCAAATGCAGAATAGTTAAGAGCATCACATGCAAAGAATTTTTAAAAATTACAAATGAACTTCATTTAATGAGAACAAATGAAATACCCCACATAAAACCTTAGAAAAGAGCCCATAACACATTTTTCAATTACCCACTACAATTAAGAAGAGGGCCTCCCGGGAAAGGACTGCATGTAAGGCACAAGGAAGATGACAATATTATTAAATACAAAAACAGGGGGTGGGAAGGGAATCAAGTAACTAGCCTGACTGCTCTGAAAAGGCATCTGATAAAATTTAACGTCCATTTTTTAATAAAATTCCATTTTAAAAAGTATGAAGAATGAATTCATTGTAACAGAGTTTACACGTAAAAACACAAGCCTTAGGGGGTGCCTGGGTGGTTCAGTCAGGTAAGCGTCTGCTTTCCGCTCAAGTCATGATCCCAGCGGCCTGGTGATCAAGCCCCACATCGGGCTCCCTGTTCAGCGAGGAGTCTGCTTCTCCCTCTCCTTCTGCCCCTGCTCATGTGTTCTCTCTCTTTCCCTCCAAAATAAATAAATAAAATCTTAAAAAAAAAAAAAAAAGAAGAAGAAGCAGCAGCCTTAGAAGTTCAAGGAGAACATCCTCATTGGCTTTAGGGTAGACCAATATTTCTTTAAAAGGACATAGAAAAATGTATAAATTGGACTACAGTAAAAGTAGTATCTATTGCTCATCAAAATAAACCATTAAGCATGAAGAAACAAGTTACAGAGTATAACCAGATATTTGCAATACTTTAACATAGAATTGTGCCATATTAATAAAATGTAACAGTATACTACAGCAATGAAAACCAGCTACTGCCTCTACAACAGAGATGAATCTTACAAACATGAATGAGAACAAAGAAACCAGACACACACAAAAAATATAATTCCACTCATATAAATTACGGTTAATATTTCAGAAATGTAATTGATGGTGTAAAAAGTTAAATTATTTACACTGGGAGTGGGAGAAAATGGCGTGATGGTGCAAGCATGAAAGGGTTTTAGGGTTGCTGGTCATGTTTTATTTCTTGGCAATGGGTAGCATATCCACTTTGTAAATTCATCAAATTGTCCATTTATGATTTGTGCACTTTTTTGGGGGAGGGGGGAGACAGACAGAGAATCTTAAGCAGGCTCCACCCCCAGCACAGAGCCCAACACCCAGATCCACGACCCTGAAATCACGACCTGAGCCAAAATTAAGACTCGGCCACTAAACTAACTGAGCCACCCAGGTACCAGGGTCTGTGCACTTTTCTTAAAATGTGGTATACTCTGGTAAAAGTTTTATTTTTTTAAAATAAAAATCAAGGGATGCCTGGCTGGCTCAGTCAGTTGAGCAACCACCTCTTGGTTTTGGCTCAGGTCCTGATATCAGGGTCCTGAGATTGAACCACCATGGGCTCCTCGCTCAGTGGGGAGTCTGCTGAGATTCTCTTCCTCAGCCCCCCGCACCCCTCGCCCCTGGCCACACACATGCTCTCTCTCAGATGAATAAATAAATCTTTAAAAAAATAATAAATAGATAAATAAAAATCAAATTCAAAGAAAGAGCACCTTTAAAAATTATGAAAAAAGCAAAGAAACCCAATCATCTCTCCAATCTCCCATACTACAAATGCCATTAAATATATCTAAAAAAAAAAAAAAAAAGTGTCAATACAAGGAAGAAGTAGCAATTAAGGGAAAGGATATCTTATCAATTAAGCAAGAGGATTTCACATACTTTGAATTGACCCCACATTTTAAAAAAGCATAGTCTTTGACTCAGCAATTCCACATCCAGAACTCTATCTTGTAGAAATAGAAGTATGCTAGAATATATGTACAAAAATTTTTACTGCTGCTTTATTTACAATAACAAACTGAAGATTACTATTTTTGTCCCATGCCTTCAAACGTTCCTAGATATTTTGCTGTGCTCATATAAAAACCTACAAAAGAAATAAAATCAACGAAGGGAAATTTAATTCTCTGATTTATGCTGTTTTATGACCTTTCAAGTTTCCTATTTATATACAAATTCTTCAGTTCTAGTACTTTTCTTTACAAACGCATTGGGAAGAAAAATCATACAATCACATCAGTTGGTACAGAGTAGGCATTTGGCAAAATACAACTCATTTAATAAAAAAACAAAAACAAAAACAAAACAAAACAAAAAAACTCCTAGAAAAATAGGAATAGAAGGGAACTTTTTCACTTATGAAAGCATCTGAAGAAAAAACATAACAGCTAACGTTACACTTAGCGCCAAAACACTGGACGCTTTCCCCCAAGAGAGGGAACAAGGTAAGGCAGTTTGCTCTCATCCCATACTTAACATGGTGCTAAAAGTTCTAGCCAGTGCAGCAAGGAGAAGGAAATAAAAGGTATAAAGTTTAGAAAGAAGAAATAGTACTATCCCTTTTTGCAGATGATATGATTATCTACATAGAGAATCCCAAAGAATGTACAAAAAGACACCTAGAGCTAACAAATAAATTCAGCATGGTTAGAGGATGATCCCCAAAATGAACTGTATTTCTATATACTAGCATTGAACACATGGAGACTGACATTAAAAATACTATACCATTGACAATTGCTCAAAAAAGTAAAATATTTATGTGTAACAAAATGTTTACAGTACTTGTATGCTGGAAACTATACAATGCTGGTGAAAGAAAGCAAAGATGATGATAAATAAACGGAGAGATATACTATGTTTATGGATAAGAAGACTCAGTAAAGATGACAATTATCCCCAAATTGACATATAACACAGTTCCTGTCAAAATCTTAACAAGATTTTTACTTAGATAAAGACAAGATTATTCTAAAATTTATATGGAAAGGCAAAGGAACCAGGATATCTAAAACAATCACAAAAAGTAAGAATAAAGCTGGAGGTATCAGTCTACACAATTACAGGTACAGTAATCAAGTCTACATGGTACTGGCAAAGGGGCAGACATATAGATCAGTGGAAGCAAATAAAGGTCCCACAAAGAGACCCACACAAATGTGCCCAACTGATTTTTTACAAAGGTACAAAAGCAATTCAATGGAAGAAAGATAGCCCGAAATGGTGCTGGAGCAATTGGACATCTGGACATCCATAAGCAAAAAGAAAAAAGAAAAGAAAAGAAAAGAAAAGAAAAGAAAAGAAAAGAAGAAGAACCTCAACCTAAGTTTTAAACCTCATACAAAAATCAAATGTAAAACCATAAAACCTTTAGAAAAAACACTGAAAATCTTTGAGATCTAGAACAAGGCAAAGAGATCTTAGACTCAACACCAAAGCACAAGCCATACGAGACAAATTTGATAAATTCTATTTCATTAAAAGTAAAATCTTTTGCTCTGCCAAAGACTATGTTAAGAGAACAACGAGACTGGGGGCGCCTGGCTGGCTCAGTTGGTAGAGCAGGCGACTCTTGATCTCAGAGTCCTGAGTTCAAGCCTCATGTAGGCTGTGGAGCTTACGAAAAGACAAGCTATAGAGTGGGATACAGTATCAGCCATCCACATATCTGACACGTAAGGACAGGAACATGTAGTAAAGAACTCTCAAAACTTAAGCTTAAAAACAAACAACCCTAATAGGCAATGAACAAATGATGTCGGAGGCAGCGGTGCTGATGGCAAATAGGCAGAGGAAAGGATGTTGGCCATCATCAGCCATTAGGAATATGTGAATTAAACAAGACAGTACAACCAGGACACCTAAAACTAGAGACCCTGAGTGCAACGGCCAGAGGGCGCAAGGAGGAGCCTGGGCACAGCATGAGGCACAAAGGCTGCAAGCCCAGAGGAGGCGCCCCCAGCCTGGGGACTGGTCCTTCGTGGAGTCCTTCCTCCCACCTCCTCAATGTGCCCACCCTACTCCGGCTCCTCGGGCTCATCCAGTGACAGCCACTTGCTGCAGGCTGAGGGCCACCTCCCCCAGCTGTGGCTCAACTGTACTTCCTGCACCCAACCATCCCGGCCACCCTGCATGGAGGCCTGGGTTGGGCCGGGCGCCCGGGCTGCCATGGGCACCATCCCGGCACAAGGCGGCGTGAGAGCTGGTGTGGCAGCTACCCTGTCGGCCTGCAGCTCCTTGCGGCATCCCGGGTGTGTGAGGACTGCCACTCGGGGTACAAGTGGGCCATGGGCTCTGTCTTGGGGGGGGAGGGGGATAGGAGGACGCTCCAGAGTTTCCTAACCCTCCTCTGAAACCAGTTTACACTCACCAGTGCTCTGGTGGGAGTTCACCGCCTCCTCCCTCTTCCTTCTGAAGGCCATCAGTGACCTTCACATCGATAGCATCACCCATCCCTGGAGACGACCAAGGAAATTTTAGCCCGTCCCCCCAAATCCGAGAACATCAGGTTCTACAAGAAGTGTGATCAAGATGGGAGTTTTCAAACATGTGACCTCTGGTGCGGACGGGTGGGACAATGACCTTAAGCTGCTGTCTCTTAGCCAATAACTTTTGGGAAGCATCCAGAAACAGCCCAGCAGACTGTGCAGCTGGTCTGCAGGGCCAGAGGCCAGAAGGGGGCCTCAGTGCCACCAGCTGCACAGGCTTAGCCAAGTTCTTAAAATGTTGATTTTAGAAGTAACAAATTTTAAAACCCTTGGGGGAAAAAATAGTGACAACACCAAATGCTGGCAAGGGTGTAGAGAACCTGAATCACTTACACATTGCTGGTGGGAATATAAAACGGTGAGGCCACACTGGAAAACACTTTGGCAGTTTCCTAAGTTTGCAAACTACCATACAGCCCGGCGCCTATACTCCTGGGCATTTATCCCAGGAAAAGACTTATGTCCACATAAAAACCTGTACACAAATGCTTACAGCAGCTTTATTCATAATGGCCAAAAAACTGGAAACAATCCAGATGTCTTTCAACAGGTGAATGGTTAAAAAAAACTGTGATACTTTCATACCATGGAATACTGTTCAGCAATAAAAAGGAACAAATCTAAAAAAACTTAAATCTTCAGAAGATCGTGCTGAGTGAAAACGTCCAGCACAAAAGGTTACCTACTATATGATTTCACTTACATTCTTTGAATGACAAAATTATAGGAATGGAGAACAGATCAGTGATGGCCAAGGTTAAGGAGTTGGTGCAGTGAGGAGGAAGCCGGTGTGGCTGAGAAAGGGCAACCTGAGGAATCCTCGTGGTAATGGAAATGCTCAGTACCTTCACTCTTACCCCTGTCCATTTCCTGGCTGTGATACTGTAATACAGTTTTTCCAGATGTTCCATGTGGGGGAAATTGGGTGAAGTGTGGACAGGATCTCTCAGTATTATTTATTACAACTGCATGTGAATCCACAACTATCTCAAAATTAAAAGCTTACTCTAAAAAAAAAAAAAAAAGATGGTGCACAGTTCCATCTGGAATAGCATTTTACAGCTTTCAAGAAATAACAGATTTCAAAACAGACAATCAGGATACTGGCATTTGTCTTTCAAAAATGAGTATCTCATTTTGGGCACTCAATAATCAACATGTGACAGCAAACTAACAGTCAACAGAGGCACAAGAGGGCAGGTTCCCAATCCACAACATATATTCAATCAACTATCCTTAGTAGAGTCATCAGGCTTCCCCTAGTTACTAATTACTAATAGTTACTAAGCAGTAACTCTGAGTCTCAGACCATACTAAAACAAAATACAGGTGCAACCATGCGATATACTAAGAAATGCATTTGGTCTTTGTCCCCGATTCCTGGCACAGAGCTCCTAAAACCCTTGGAAGTTCCAAAATAATAGGAGTGTCTCCAAAAATTTATTCATAAGGAGCCCCATTTGAGTACACTTGAATTTATGCTGATGAGGTGACTTAGGATGGGGCCCCTACACAACCTCAGGATGGGCCTGGTCACCAGAAACACCGTCATTAGAGGGCTGGAACTTGAAGCCCTACCTGCTGATCTTGAGGGAAGAGGAGGCTGCCTGGAGATTAAACCTATTCAAACTCTTGCACAACGAGAGAACTTCCAGGCCAGTGAATGAACACATGTGCTGGAAGGATGGTGCACACCCTGGTTCCAGAAGGCAGAAGTTCCTGCTTCAGGACCCTTCAGCACCTGGCCCTATATACCTCATCTGAGCATGTGTTCAGCTATACCCTTTATAATATCCTCTACAATAAACTGGTGAACATAAGTGTTTCCCTGAGCTTTGTGAGCCATTTTGGCAAATTATCAGACCCAAGGAGGCGATTGTGGGAACCCCCAATTTATATTAACCAGCTGGTCAGAAGTACAAGTGGCCTGAACTTGCGATGGGAACTTGTCTGATGTGGCGGCAGTCTTGTGGGGCTGAGCCCTTACCCTGTGGGATGTGCCGTCACCTGCATGTAGACAGCATCTGAACTGAGTTCAGTCTGTAGTACACCCAGCTGATGCTCCCTGAGAATTGGGAGAATTGCTTTGTAAGGGAAAAAAAACTCACACATCTGGTGTCAGAAGTACTGCGAGTAGAGGAAAAAGTTTCCCCTTACAATTCTTCTAGAAGATGCAATTTAAGAACAGCCAGATTTAGCCCCAAAACAGCACATCAGTTCACCAAAGATGTTTCCTTTCAAGGGACCTCTATGTAGCATGTTTCCTCACCACATTTTACGGAATTCTTTTGATTAAAACTCCACTTACCCCTCCCTTTTCAGAATCTCATCTGCTTAAGCCACGTGCAGCACTCCCGTGGGCCCACATAACTCCTCTCTCCAATTTCACAGGGGAAGACAGTGAGGCTTAGTCATGGGACTGGCTCAGGGACATGGGCAGTAGCGGTCCTGGGTCCTAACTGCTAAGCCAGTGCTTCCACCCGAGTCCATTTTTCCCTATTCCCACTTTAAACAATTATTCTCGTGGAATTCTTTCCATTTGGACCTCACCTTACCCATAAACTGTGAACTCAACCTAACCCTGCAAGACACAGCCCTCTTGAAATCCAGAGACAGGGCCGCTGTGGACAGCTGCTTTCCGGAATAGCCAGTCCACCACACAGTTAAACGGGAGAACGAACCCTCCAGGCGGGAGCTGGCTGCAGCCTCCTTCCAGCTCTGTCACTCCATGGGCTTCAACTTTGCCAGCTACCTCACCTTGGCTTTCTACCTGCAGGAACACAGCAGCAAAACAAAATATTTACTTCCTCCTCACGAATAGCAAGAGTAGAATGAAACATAACTGCTCATGTTTCTCAGAATGAAGCAAAAACTACACATGTGGTTGTGTAATTAGTAAAAACCATTCTAGGATCATCTTTCTTTGGGGTTCAAAACCTTCTCATTGTATACAATCCCTCCACACTGGAAGGAGGCAGTTTTATTTAAGAGATTAGCTTGTTTGCCTGAAGTCACAGAGTTTGACCTCTGTCTCATCCCCTTCTGAATCCCTGTGCAACTTTCTTGGTCCACACACTGTTATTCCCAACCACTGGAGATATGGGGAAAAGAAAAGAAAAGGCATAATAATTAAGTCTCATATGCCAGGGGTTTCAACATCCACACTGTTGACATCTTGGGCAGAAGTAGTCTTTGTGTGAGGAAGTTGTCGGGTGCATTGCAGGATGTTTAATGGTATCCCTGGGCTCTACCCACAAGATGCCAGGAGCAGCCTCCCAGTTTTAACAACCAAAAATATCTCCAAAAACTGCCAAATGTCCCCCTGGGGAGCAAAACTGCCCTGGTTGAAAACCACTACATTATACATAATACACACAATTTCACTATTTGGGAGACATCACCCAAAAGGAAAACTTTAAACTGAAAAGAGAGGACAAAAAGAAGGCATAATTCTCTTGAAATATGTGAAAAGTTTCCATATAGAAGCAAGAATGGGGACACCTGGGTGGCTCAGTCGGTTAAGTGTCTGCCTTTGGCTCAGGTCATAATTTCAGGGTCTTGGGATCGAGTCCCCGTGTCAGGCTCTCTGCTCAGTGGGAGAGTCTCTGCTCACTCTCCCTCTGTGCGCGAGTGCTCCCTCTCTCTCTCTCTCTCAAATAAATAAATCTTTTTTAAGAATCTAAAAAAGAAGCAGGAACAGATTTCGGACACCAGAGAGAACTATACTCGTAGGTAGAAGTTACATAATAATAAAACCAGCTAACATTTTTAAAAGGTTTATTTATTTTTATTTGAGAGAAAGACAGTGCGCAAGGGGGGTGGGGGGAGCGAACTCCCCGCTGAGCGCAGAGCCAGATGCAGGGCTCAATCTCAGAACCCTGAGATCCTGACCTGAGCCAAAATCAAGAGTCGGACGCTTAACCGAATTAGCCATCCAGGCGCCCCAAAACCAGCTAACGTTTGTTTTTCCTACATGCCCGGCACTGTTCTGTCTGCTTTAAGTATTATTTCATTTAATCTTTACAATAACCCTATGAAGGTGGTAAAGGTTGGCTTCACTTAAGATGAAAAAACTGAGGCTCAGAAATGATAAAGAATTTGCCCAAGGTCCAAGAACTAATAGCAAAAGCAGAACCAGAACTCAAACCAAGGTCTAACTTTAGACCAATCTCTCAACCACCAAGCTACTACAACCACAACAAATTAAGAATTTTACCTCAACGTAATAAATAAAGAACTCTTTGACTTACAAGCTATTCCTTTCACCAACAGTGGTTCTGGCAGCCACCATCGTATCTGTCCAGACCAGAAGCAGACCCAGAAAGTCTTCCTTCATCACCCCCAGGGAAGCCTCTGCCCTAACTCCGCTGAGTCCCTTTACAACATGCAGCTCTTCCTACTTGGTTACTCAAGCTACTCTCAGCACTTCCTACTCAGAAAGCTCCTCCAGAAGTGGGGCAACCAGCTTCTCATGTTTACACTCCCACAAAGCCTTGCACATGCTGGGGCTCAGTAACCTTTTCTGAACCAGTGCCCCTGAGGCAAAAGCCCTCTACATCCCCCACCCTCCAGAGCCCACACCAGGAGGGATGATTAAGCAAGCACCTTTGAGAGATGCAATTTTTATACTTAAGCTGAAGATTTTATTGGATATGCTGTGAGTTTTTTCCAATTCTCAGAATCTGAGTCAGAAAGAGTCAGAAAGGGAGAGATGACTGGCAGCACAGCCCCCTGGCTACATCTTCAAACTACCAAGGACTCACTTGACTATGACCACATTATCATGAATCAGGGGCTACATGTATTTAGATACATAAACATGTACATGTGTGTATGTATATGTGTATATACAATTACATGTATGTGTATCTATGAATGCATATATATATACACACAAATATCTCATTTCCCTCTTGAAAAAATTTTTTTAAAATATTTTATTTATTTATTGTCAGAGAGAGAGAGAGAGAGCACGCAAGCAGGGGGAGCTGCAGGCAGAGGGAGAGGCAGGCTCCCTGCTGAGCACAGAGCCTGATGCAGGACTCGACCCCAGGACCCTGGGATCATGACCCAAGCCAAAGGCAGACGCCGACTGAGCCACCCAGGCGTCCCCCTCTTGGAAGAAATTAAATGAACATCTACAAGATTTCTGAGGACCTGAAACCAGCACACGGAGATCTAAATCAGGAGCCTCTGTTTTTTCCCTTGGTGTATTAATAAGGTAAGGCAAATAATGCTCCATGTCGTGCTCCCCTGGGGAGTGGGGAGCATCTTTCGGAACATTAAATATTAGTCTGGAGGCCACCTGTCAAAAGACAAACACTAAATTGCATCTTACAAGCACTATATTTCCCACAGAAATCTCAGGTTTCCAGGCCAAAGTACTTCTATTGCTATTAAAAAAACAAACAATGATAAAGAAACCTATGCCCACTGTTCGCAGAAGTAGAAGCCTGTCTTCCCATATCTAGCTAATGGCAAATTCTCTAGAGTAAACTGGAGGTAAAGGGGAGAGCTGGCTGAGAATGCCACAGAGCAGAGCAATCAAGCAACTGCTTTGCCCAAGCAGATTCAAAGTAAGTACAGATGTTGGGAACACCTGGCAGAAACCACGCCGGGGTCCCTCCTTAACTTCCTCAGTGTTTCTGAGCAGTAGAGAGAAGAATCATGTACCAACACAAGCCCTTCCCACTGTCACCAGGTATGGAGGGTCTTCTGGTTTTTTCTTTCCTAACCGTCTATCTCCATCAATGACATAGCATTTTCCCTCTATGTGCAACCAATCACCATTCAAGAGAGGCACAGATGTAACCCTCCAGAACACGCACTCAGACAGATGAGGAAATGGGCCGGCCACCTAGTACAGAAGTTGGCGCAAAAGTAAACAGTTCAACAGGACCCACAAAGCTTCCAAGACCAACCACAAACTCTCTCCTTCAATTTGCGGATAGGTTTTTCCTTTTTTCCTTTGCGTGAATCTCCCAATTCAGGATAACCAGACAGAAGCTTTCAAATCCATGTATCTTATTCCAGGGGACCAGTTGAAAATCGGCACCACTTAACTTGATGTGAGTTTAAACAGGGACTATTTTTTCATAAATCCACTTTTGTCGGGCAAAAAAAGGGGGCTTGGAAACCTGTAATTTAGCGCTTGTCATCAAATCTGACTAAAGTCAAGGCAATCAGGCCCATGACTTAAACAACAACAAAAAAATTATTACAAAGCTTCTGTCCTGCGCACATACCAGGTACGGCTAAAAACAAACACAGAATTTTAATTTTTTCTTTAATCTACACCCAAGGAGAGGTGTGAGGGCAGCTGCGAAATCATGGCGACAGGGATAGCCGATGTCCGAGGCGGCAGCTGCTTCTGAGACGTGTTTTGGGACAGAGCACGGAACCAACCAGTGATACTTTTCTCTCCAAATCTCTCTCCATCTTAAATCTGCCCAATCACCACATTTCGGTCCAGCAAACTGCCTTTATCCTTCGAGAGGCTCACGGCGTGAGCAAGAGGGACTGAAGGCAGGCGAGGGGGCGATGCCTGGGATTTGTTGCAACACGTAGGGCTGGAAAACGTGTAGCTGTTTACTAGCAGCGCCCGGGAAACGCCAGCGCAGCGCTCACCGCAGCACACCCCTCGGGCCCGACCCCGCCTCCCCCCCCTCAGCCCGGGGCGCTCTCGGGTGTGGGGGCGACGCAGCGCTCGGCCTCCTCGACGCGCCGGCTGGACGCTCAGGCTCCCCGCGCGCCGCCCCCAGGGTATCGGCGCAGCACCCCCACGGTCCCCGCGCCCACCCCGCGCGCTTCCTCCCCGAGTTACCTCGGAGGCCCGGGTTGTCGTCTCTGGCCCGAATCTTTCGGATTTTGACGGGGCGCCCACTCAGGGTGGACAGAACCAGTCGTTGGCGCAAGAAGTTGCAGCCCGCGTAGCTGAGGGAGTGCGCCTGGGTCGCCATGTGCGCGCCCTCCGCAAAGGTGCGGGCGGCCGGGGCGCGGCGACTTCGGACGGACGCGGGGGTCGCGACCCTGGCGGCGACAGCGGCGGCGGTGACCCGGGCTCTTTCCCGTAGCCCCGCAGCCCCCGGCGCGTCCACGTGGTTTGGAACAGGAAGACGGAGAGACGAGACACCGGGTCAGAGGGGAGAGGGGCGGAGTCGGTGGCCGTCTCTCCGCCTCCCCACCCGACCGGGGGCGGCTCCCGCGCCGAGTCTCGCCGCTATTGGCCCGCGCGGGATCAGGGCGGTGCCCTTGAGGCACCGCTATTGGCTCGAGCTGGAGCTGGGCGGTGCCCGGGCCCCGCTGTCATTGGCCCGCGCTAGAGTGGGGCGGTGCTCGGGCCCCGGCAACAGCGCGCCCCGGGAGGGAGCGCGTGCGGGGGGCGGCCTGGGAGCCAAGCGCGGGAGCTCCTCTTCCCTCATAGTCTCCGTGCGTCTTCACCCGCGTGGGGGCCGGGAGGCGACAGGCTGGGGTTGGCTGCCTACTCCATGCCCGGTACTTAGCCTCAGTACTTACGGCAAACCCTTGATGTAGATGGTATTATCTCCCCCGCCTTTTTCCTGATAGAGGAGAAGGTGGGATTGGCGCGCTTATCCTGTCGCGGACTTGGCGCTGAGTGCGCAGCCGGCGCTGTCCCCTTGCTCCCAGCTGTAACCCTGCGAGGTGCTCCCATTCCCTCCTTACACGTGAGGAGAGACGCGAGGAACATTGCAAAGGTGGCCGTGGCCCCATGCATGGAGACTGGAGTCTTGCAATACCAGGCCATTGCTTACTCTATTATGAGACACCAAGATTTGCCCCTTTCACGTGGGTCCCTTTACGTGCACAGTGCTTCTAGCCAAATCAGTTCCTCCCATCCCGCTCGCCTCAAAATGGGTAATTGTAATAACTTAACACATACACACACAGACTCTGCTTTTCCCTCTTTGCTGTCTTTTAATCCTTCACACCAGAATCTTCCCAAAGATTGGATTATGTCACTCCTCTGCTCAGAAACCTTCAGAGATGCGCAGATATCTATCAAATGACTACAAACTTATGAATCCAGTATTGTAATAACACGGGTTTGCAAACATTCTTGTGATGTGGGAAACAAGGTAGAAGAAAAATTATTACATTTCCTTACTACCTACAGACCATTGACAAGTCCTTGAAACAGGTAGAATGACATTCCTCTAGGGACTCAACTGTCTCAATGTTAATACTTTGCTAAGGGCAAAAGGCAATCCTAGCCTGACACCGCCCCTCCCCAACCAGGATCCTGTAAGTCTACTTTAACAAATAAAAATTCCTTTGGAAACTTCCTTTATCCCTAAGCCCCCCCTGCCAAGATACGTGTTAGCAATCGTCCCCCAAGCATATGGCCCAGCGATACTCATCTGAAGGGTCTCATAACTGAGGTTTTATTAGACAGTAATAAATGACCTTTTCCCACCATAGATAGCCCCCTCAAGGTCCTGGAAACCTTGCTTCCAAAATTCCTTAGAGGCTTACGCTGTCCCTAACCCCCTCCCAACTTGAGGGTATATAATGGGCCATTCCTCATAACCCCAGTGCAGCTCTTTCTCCCCACAGGTCCTGTTCCCGTGCTTTAATAAAGGACCATTTTGCATCAAAGACATCTCAAGAATTCTTTCTTGGTCATCGGCTCTGGACTCCACCCCACCGAACCTCACCTATATCCCACAACTTCATCACTTGGATAATGTCACCAGATCGTGAGTTCCAGAACGTTTGGGGGTAGGGGGGCAGTGATCCGCAAGGGTTGGAGCTTGAGTAAGATTAGCCAAGGTAGCAAGCCTTGTGTAGATAAGACTCAGTTATGAGGAACCACTGGGGAGGTCTGCACTCCCACAGGTGACGACAGGTTATTAGCCCTGAAGTCTATTGAGGGGGGTGGGTAATCCCACTGATATTATTGCCGTTTCTTAAGACTGCCTTTCAGGAAATTGGCAGTGTCTCCTGATGTGAGTTTTGAAAGCTCCTGGACCTCAGGGCCTCCCTTCAATCCTGCAGTGGCGCCTGCCAAAGCAATAACAAGCACCATCGTGCCAGGAGTGGATTTCTTTGTCTGTCATCCCATTTTAATTACTCAACAACCCATACTCTGTAGCAAACCCTGTGGGTGCCCTGTCTATATCCCTTAAGCTTTTACCATTTTCAATGCAGGCCTGCTAATTTTCCTCCAGCAGCACCTGTATCTCTTTGAGGGTTTTTCCCACTTGGCGTGATCTCAGTAGACCAAAGGTGCTGAGGAATTAATGTTCCCCAGAGTCTTCAACCAATGACAGATGGGAGTTGATATATAAATATCCCAGCCCCTCACGCTGTGTGACATAGATTCTATAGTGTTTCCCTGGGTTTCCCTAGAGGTTTTAAGCTCCAGCTGCCCACAGTGGTAACTTGTTTGATTAACTTTTACCAGCTTCTTTCCTTCCCTGTACACTTCTCAGCTCTCTTCTAATATTTCCTGGGATTAACTCCCAAATGAACTACTTTCATTCAAATTATTGCCTCGGAGTCTCCTTCTGGGCAACCCCAAAATAAGTCCTGATTTTTAAAATTTGAGAACTGAGGTTCAGAGGAAATAAATGACCTGCTTAAAGTGGCATAGCTAATAAATGACAACCAAAATAGAAACTCCATCTGCCTATCTGTCTCTCTCCCTCTCCCAGTCTGCCGCACTCTCCCTCTCTCTTAAGTCCTATGTCTTCGGAACCCCGAATCTCCGATAAAAAGCCTGGCCGCCATGAAGCTGCCATGCCAGAGAGACCACACAGAGAATCAACTATTCTAGTTGACAGCTAGCATCAATCATAGACATGGGGGTGATGGAGCCTTCAGGTGATTCCAATCCCCAACCAGCCTCTGATCAGTTTTTGGAGCCACTCTGGCTAACACCATTTGGAGCACAGATAAACTGTCCTCACTGAGCCCTGCCCTAACTGCGTATTCCTGAGCTAAATAAATGATTGTTACCGTTTTAAGCTATGGGTTTGGGGGTAGTTCGTTACACAGTAACAAATAACTAAAACTACATGTCCCTGAATTCCCTTCCTTGCATAACTCTAGGTGAGCAAACCACAAAAAACATCTTGCATAAAATTTGGAAGACAAAAGTGAAGTCACAGCCACATTGTTTATGTTCGAAAGGTCATTGCAGGGTTCCAGGCTCTCTTGCCGCTCACATGCTTATCTGATGCTGATCTTGCCTATTGGGCTGGATCAATAATTGGGCCCATAGCTCCTCTGGTTCTCACTGGATCCTGCTTTAGCAACTCCAACTCCTGGGCCAACGTACATTTACCTCCACGATGAAGGACACTGTCCTCTGCTGGTCACTCACATCATTGAGGTTGGAGATTTGCAGGCAGTGAGGACTGATGCAGGTTCCAGCACATCGTACTGACTTTGGGTTCTATCAACACGCACAAAGACAACAGCCTCACAGACTGTGAAACCAGTCCCCACAATTGTATAAGGTCAAATCCCTATAGCAAATCTCTGGTGAGTGGTTCTGCTTTTCTGATTGAACCGTGACTGGTACAACAAGCCATTATTGAAAGCCTACTGAGAGTAAGGCTCTCTGCTAAAGTCTTTACATACATAATCTTATTTGATCCTCACACCAAGTAGCTCAAAGTTGGATTATAAGGATATAGGAGTTTATGATACGATTCTGTCTTTCATTTATATTTGAAATTGTCCATTACAAACTTTTTAATCTGTTGATAGATTTTTCTTTCACACTAAACAATAAATGACATATATCTTGCCTTGTAATTACTTCCACAAATAAAGGTAAGGATAACAATAATATAAGGATGAAAGTGTACTTGGCTTAGCAATGGGACATTGGATTTGGAGACCATGGTAGAAATGGATTCTTCCCAATCCATGGAGAAAGTTGCTCAACACCACATTTCACCCACTCTGCTATCTCATCATCTCCTTTATTCAAACCATAATGGTCCTACAGGCTTTTTCTCACCTCAGCCTGGAACTAATGGTTACACTGTCCCAGTTTTAGGATAAATTTCTGTGTTCAGTTCTCTGCCTCTGGTCACTCACAATAACTATTCACAAGTACATTGTTGCATATATATCCTTTCATAACCAGTTTATGTGCAGCCTTTTTAAAACACTTAGGGATCCTATAAGTGCAGAAACCTCGTTCTATCATGTAGAGCAGAAATAGTGGGGCACCTGCGTGGTTCAGTCAGTTGAGTGTCCAACTCTTGATTTCAGCTTGGGTGATGATGTCAGGGTGGTGAGATCAGGCCCTGCATCCAGCTCCATGCTCAGCAGGGAGTCTACTGGACACTCACTCCCTCTCCCTTCACCCCTCCCCCTGCTTGCACTCTCTCTCTTTCTATAAATAAACAAACAAACAAAGCAAGCCAAAATAGTATCTTATCATCATATCCACAGTGTTTAGCACCTAGCAGGAGTTCAATAATGTGACTAGAATCAATTACTTAATCAATTAATTGAAAGATACATGGATAGCCTAAATCTATAAACTCAGAACTGTCTAAACCAGTGGTTCTCAAATGTTAGCGTGCATCAGAACTGACTGGAGGGCTTGTTAAAGAACAGATTGCTAAAATGAAAATCTAAGAGTTTTTTCTCTAAGCTTAAGAACAAGATAAGGATGTCCACTCTCAAAACTTTTATTCAACATAGTGTACTGGAAGTGCTAGCCACAACAATCAGACAAGAAAAAGAAATAAAAGGCAATTGAGTTGGTAAGGAAGAAGTAAAACTGTTACTATTTGTGGACGACATGAGACTATATATAGAAAATCCTAAAGACTCCACCAAAAAACTATTAGAAGTAATAAATGAATTCAGTAGAGTCTCCTTTACATACACTAACAACAAAGCAATAGAAAGAGAAATTTAAAAAATAATCCCATTTACAATTATAACCTCCCCCCAAAAAACCTAGGAATAAACTTAACCAAGGAAGTGAAAGACCTGTACTCCAAAAACTACAAGACATTGATAAAAGAAATTGAAGACAATATGAACAATGGAAAGATAAACCATGCTCATGAATTAGAAGAATTAATGTTGTTAAAATGTCCATATACCTAAAGCAATCTACAGATTCGATGCAATCCCTATCAAGATACCAACAGCATTTTTCGCAGCACTAGAACAAAGAATCTTAAAATTTATATGGAGCCACAAAAGACCTCAAACAGCCAACACTCTTGAGAAAGAACAAAGCTGGAGGAATCACAATCCCAGATTTCAAGATATACTACAAAGCTAAACCAATCAAAACAGTATGGTACTGGCACAAAAACGGACATAAAGATCAATGGAACAGAATAGAGAGCCCAGAAGTAAACTCTTTCTTACATGGTCAATTAATCTATGACAAAGGAAGCAAAAATATACAATAAGGAAAAGACAGTGTCTTTAAAAAGTGTTGTTAGGAAAACTGGACAGCTACATTCAAAAGAATGAATCTGGATTGCTTCCTTACATCATATACAAAAATAAACTGAAAAGAAAAATTAAAGACCTAAATGTGAGACCTGAAACCATAAAACTTCTAGAGGAAAGCATAGGTTGTAACCTCTTGGACACTGGCCTTAGCAATATTTTTCTAGATATGTCTCCTCAAGCAAGGGAAACAAAAGCAAAATTAAACTGTTAGGACTATGCCAAAATAAAAGAATTTTGCACAGCAAAGGAAACTATCAATAAAATGAAAAGGCAACCTACTGAATGGGAGAAGATATTTGTGAATGAAATATCCAATAAGGGTTTAATAGCCAAAATATATAAAGAATGTACACAACTCAACACCACAAAAACAATCCAATAAAAAAATGGCCAAAAAGGGGCGCCTGGGTGGCTCAGTAGTTAGGCGTCTGCCTTTAGCTCAGGTCATGGTCCTGGGGTCCTGAGATCAAGCCCCACATGGGGCTCCCTGCTCAGCGGGAAGCCTGCTTCTCCCTCTCCCATTCCCCCTGCTTGTGTTCTCTCTCTCACTGTCTCTCTCTCTGTCAAACGGATAAATAAATTCTTTTAAAAAAATGGCCAAAAGATCTAAACAGACATTTTTCCAAAGAAGACATACAGATGGCCAACAGACACAAGAAAAGTTGCTCAAAATTACTAATCACCAAGGAAATGCAAATCAAGACCACAACGAAATACTACCTTACACCTGCCAGAATAGGTAAAATCAAAAAGACAAGAAATAACAAGTGTTGGCAAGGATGTGGAGAAAAAAGGAATCCTGGAACACTGTTGGTGGGAATGTAAATTGGTGCAAACACTTTGGGCAATAGTATGGAGGTTCCTCAAAAACCACAAAACAGAAATACCATATAATCCAGTAATTCCACTACTGGATATCTACCCCCCCAAAAAAAAACAAAACATTAATTCAAAAAGATATATGCACTCTTATGTTTATTGCTGCATTATTTATTATTGTTGCAGCTATACAATAGCCAAGATATGGAAGCAATGTAAATGCCCATTAATAGATGAACAGATAAAGAAGATATGGTATATATACACAATGGACCCATAAAAAAGAATGAGATCTTGCAACATTTGCAACACCATGGATGGACCTAGAGGGTATTATGCTGAGTGAAACAAGTCAGACATAGAAAGACAAATGCTATATGATTTCACTTACATGTGGAATCTAAAAAAACAAAACAAAGGAACAAACAAAACAGAAATAGACTCATTGATACAGAGAGCAAACTGGTGGTTGCCAGAGGGGAGAGAGCTGGGGGGATGTGAAAAATGGATGAAAGGGAGTAAGAGGTATAGACTTCCAGTTACGGAAAGAGTATCATGGGAATGAAAGGTAAGGGTAGGGAATATAGTCAATGATATTATAGTCGGGTTGTATAGCAGCAGACGGCAGGTACACTTGTGGTGAGCATAGCATAATGTGTAGACTTGTCAAATCACTATGTTGTACACTTAAAACTACTGTAACATTGTGTGTCAACTTCAATACACACACACACACACACACACACACAGATCGTTGGGTCTCATCCTTAGAGCTTCTTCAATACATTTAGAGTAATGCCTAAGAATTGACACTTCTACCAACTTCTGAGGTGGTGTTGATGCTTCTGCCTTAAGAACCACACTTTAAGAAGCTTAAAAAACAAACAAAAGATGTATGGGATGCCTTCCAGTGTACCAACATACACATAATGGGAGTTGCAGGAGAAGAGAAGAAAGAGAAAGGGGCAGAAAGAATATTTGAAAAAATAATGAGCAAATCTTTCCAAATTTAATGAAATACATAAATCTACACATCCAAGTTGTTAAAGTCACTACATAGAAGTTGAGCCTATGGATGAGAACCCCATCCTGTTTGACAGCTTGATCACAACCTGCTTTGACCCTGAAGCACAGAAACCCCGGCCATGCCTGAACTCCTGCCCCACAGAAACTGTGAGATAACATGTTCAAGCCACTCTGTGTGTGGTTATTTGTTACCCAGCTACAGAAAATTAATAGACATTAAAACCCAAGTCAGTCTGGCTCCCACAGTCTATGCTCCTTGTCCGTTTCCTGATTAGTTAAACGTATTGTGAAACGTGTTAACTGAGGAGTTGGTAGAGATTAGACAGACTTACAGAGTTCCAAGAAGCTCACAGGTCATTAGTCCAGCCCCGAAATGACAAGCAGATCCCCCTCTCCCAAGGGAACATCTAAGAAGGTTGGGATATTGGGGCGCCTGGGTGGCTCAGTCGTTAGGCATCTGCCTTCAGCTCAGGGCATGATCCTGGCGTTCTGGGATCGAGTCCCACATCAGGCTCCCCTGCTGGGAGCCTGCTTCTCCCTCTCCCACTCTCCCTGCTTGTGTTCCCTCTCTCACTGGCTGTCTCTCTCTCTCTGTCAAATAAATAAATAAAATCTTAAAAAAAAAAAAAAAAGGAAGGTTGGGATATTGAGCTAGAAGGCAGCGGCTTGAGTCCCACTAACATTGAGATGATGACTAGGGATAACTATACATAGTGCTTTTAAAGATTTTTTATGATTCTTGGAGATCCATTGATTGGATATTTAATCTCTGTTTTCCTATCATTGTTAGCAGCAAAAACACTGATAAAATTTGAAAGCATTTGTGTGCCTGTTTCAGAGCCTTTGGGACAGGGATGGGGTGAGGAACTTGAGTCTTGTTTATCAGACAACCTCAAACCGTCTCCATTGACTGGGAAAGTGACAGAGAAGTGGATGATCGGCAGGTGACAAACACTCGGAGCAGAATTTTCAAGGCACCAGTTGCCCATCTTGAGGCCGTATCATAATTATAAAATGTTATGATTTATAATTATGGAACTTCAAATGTGAATTGAAGCCTCATACACAAATGTAACATTATTACATTAACAATACAGCCCTGACTTTCTAGGGCGGTTGAAAGTTCTCGTATTTCACTCACTATCTCTGTCAAATCACACTTGTTGCTCATCATATCACATGTTCCAATATTTGATTCAGAGCCATCTGCATTACAATTTGTCACCGTTATAAAATACTTAAGCATAAAAAGGAACTTACTGATCCATGAAAAGTCAAAGGGTACCCAAACGTCCACCAGCTAATGGATAAACAAAATAGAGTATGTTCATACAGTGGAATATTAGTTGGCAATAAAAAGGAATGAAACACTCTATGTGCTGTATCATGGCTGAGCCTTGAAAATATTATGTTAAGTGAAAGAAGCCATCCACCCCCCCAAAAAAAATCCACCTATTGTATGGTTCCATATATACTGAGTGTTCCAAACAGGCAAATCTGTAGAGGCCGCAAGTAGATTAGGTGGAGACAAACATGGTCATTGGAGGTGGGTGGGGGGGATGGGGTAACTGGGTGATGGGCATTAAGGAGGGCTCTTGATGTAATGAGCACTGGGTGTGACATGCAACTGATGAATCACTAAACTCTACTTCTGAAACTAATAATACACTATATGTTAATTGATTGAATTTTTAAAAAAGATAGTCATTGGAAAGTCCAGACTCACATTCCACCACCTTAGCAAACCCAGTCAGGGAAGCCACCTCCTTCCAGACGGCAACCAGCAAATCCGGAGTACAGCTCTCACTGAGTCACATACCCATTTCTGAACCAGTCGCAGTAGTCTGCAGGAATATATGTTCGGATTGGCCAAACCTGGGGCACAGGCTCACTTCCGTTGTGGAGAAAGTCTTGCCAGTGGCTCTCAGACTACGGGAACGGAGCACGAGAGAGGAGTGGCTCGCCTAAGGAAAACAACAGTGCTGTTACCACACGAGGTAACAGATGCTAGACAGGCAAAAACAGCACACATCACCTCACCAAACCTACCAGTCTCCTCGACAGAGAATCTCTTCATGAATTAGTGGAGTCAAAACTTTGTAAGGTGCAGAAATCTTTCCAAGTCAGTTCAATTCCATGAACATTCATCTAACGCCTGCCAGTGTGCTAGGGGTGCCTATGCCAGGAAAGGCACAAGGATACAGGTGAGAGACTGAGAATGCAGAGATGAGCGAGACTCAGACCCTCTTCTCACGCTCACAGCCTGATACAGGACTTCTTGAGCTTTATTGTACAAAACAATTTCATCTTAGGGATCTTATTAAAGATGCACATTTCTGAGCCACAATCTAAGATTTTCTGGTTTGGTAGGGGTGGGGTTGGCTCCAGAAATGTCTTTAACTATGCACCTGAGGTGATTATGCTGCATGAGGTCCTGGAGCTACTCTTTATGGGATTCTTGGATACAATGGAGGAGAAAGACATGCAAAAAGGAAGGGACAGCAGCACATCGGAGATTTGGCTCAGGACTAGGGTGAATGCCTGAGAGGCAGGGAGGAAGCAGCATCATTGTTTAGCTTATAGCATGCATTTTGCACAAGATATGGTTTCCTATAAAGGAAACTATGGGATTACATCCAGCCTACTGTGAATGTTTCTGATTATGATGAGCCTGGGGATATTTGGAAGATGAGAAACCAAGAGTTGGCTTTTGTTCATTTGCTTGTAACAACCCTGTATATTTGCTCTCCTTTAATTCCAGTGAGAATTGTTAGTGATAGTGCGAATGAATTTACCCTTCAGAATCTATCCTACCATGGGCGCCTGGATGGCTCACTCAGTTGAGAGACTGGCGCTTGGTTTCAGCTCGGGTCGTGATCTCAGGGTCGTGAAATCGAGCCCCGGGTGGAGCTCTGCGCTTGGGACTCTCTCTCTCTGCCCCTCCCTCCTGCTGGCAAGCTTGCAGGCGCTCTCTCTCTCTCTCTCTCTCTCAAATAAATAAATAAACCTTAAAAAAAAAAGAATTTATCTTACCCTTTAGTACTTCCTTAATTAAAAATCTTTATCCTTCTTTATTTTATTGTTTCAATGTATCATTTCACCTTTAAAAATAATTTACTGTTAAATACTATTAGGGTTCCATTTAGATTGATTACTTTAATAAGTAAGGAGGTACCTTAACCTCGTTAGATGTAGGTACAGTACCTCAATATATCTGCAGTCTTTTTTATACTAGCGTAAGTGTCTGAGGCTAGAGTTTCTATCACTTTAGGATGTGATAGGCCAATAAAACACACAAGAAAAATTAAAAAGAGGCCAGTTGTGATGGTTTAGAATGTGTCCACCAATTCTTCATAACTCCCTTCAATGGGTGGATCCGAATTTCCCTTCCCTTGAGTATGGGTTGGGCTTAGTGACTCACTTCTAATGAATAAAATATGGCAGAAGTGACAGTATGACTTCTAAGACCAGGTCACAAGAGGCGCTGTAGCCCCTTACTTATTCTTTCTCTTGGATTGCTTGCTTTGAGAGACTCTAGCTGCCGTGCCATTAGGACACTCTGCAGCACTACAGAGAGGCCGTGTAACAAGGGACTGAGGCATCCAGGTAACAGCCATGTGAGTAAGCCATCTCACATGGATCACCCAAGCTTAGTCGAGCCTTCAGGTGACTGCAGCCCCAGCCACTATCTCCACTGCAGTCTTGTGGACGATGCTGAGCCAGAACCATCTGGCTAAGAAGCTCTCAGATTCCTGGTACTCAGAAGCTGTATGAGATAATACTGTGTGAACCTGTGAAGTTTTGGAACAATTTGTTATGCAGCAGTAGATAACTAATACACTGATAAAAAAGATGCTACCCTTTTGTTTTAAAGTAAAGAACACTTCTTTCAACTATCATTTGTTATCTCCATCATTTTATTTTTTTATGTTTTAAAGATTTTATGTATTTATTTGAGAAAGAGAGAGAGCACACATGAGCAGGGGGAAGAGAGAGGGAGCAGAGGGAGAGGGAGAAGCAGACTCCCCACTGAGCAGGGAGCCAACTCAAGGCTCCATCCCAGGACCCTGGGATCAAGACCTGCGCTGAAGGCAGATGCTTAACCAACTGAGCCACTAGGCACCTCTCACCATCATTTTACATAATAAATGATTAAAGCCCTTTAACTTGTTATCGTGCATAATTGTAATATACCAGAGAGTGAACCCTCATGTACTTATCTACCCAGTTCAACAACTATTAGCTCATGGCCAGTCTTATTTCATGCAGACCCCCATCCATCCACCCATTTCCATTGTAAATTATTTTAAAGGAAACCCAGACATCATAACATTTCATCTGTAAATATTTTGGTATGTATCTCCAAAAGATAAATACCCTTTTATTTGCTAAAGAAACTACTTTGTCTTTTAGAGTTTCCCACGATGTGATTTTGTTGATTGCATCCCTGTGATGTCACTTGACCTATTCCCCTGTCGCTACATACATAATTACACGTAAATTGATCATTTGATCTAAAGCGAAATTTCTCAAGCCCAGCACTATTGACATTTGGGGCCAAATCTTCATGGTGGGGAATCGTCCTATGTCACATTGAAGGTTAAGCAGCGACTCTAGCCTCTAACCATTAGATGCTAGTAACACTCTCTCTCCCAATTGTGACAATCAAAAATATCTCCAGACAATGACAAATATCACTTGAAAGGCAAAAGTGTTGAGAGTCACTGATTTTTACTTGCTGGCTTTTCAGAAGGTATACTTTATAGGTAGGATATGAACTTCTGTCATGAGTCATAAATGTCTAGATGTCTGTTCTTTTTGTGTGCTGACTGCTATCGATCATTGCCTACCTCCATTAATTCATTAGGTGATGCAAAATAGTCATATTCTATTTCAATGATTTCTTCTTATTTATTAACTGGAATACTTCCATAAAGAGAAGCTTCCTCCCATCAACTATGTGGTTACCTAAAGTGCAATTCATAAAGGAAAGGTAAGATCCCTTCCTTTATCTCCCAGTTTTCAAAAGAACGGTCTCTGCAAAGATGTCCATTGGGGATTTGCAGGTATATGAGCTGGTGAATTCAAGCACATTTGATGTGTTTCAATCCACTGCAGTTCATATTCTTTTTTTTTTAAGATTTTATTTATTTATTAGAGAGAGAGAGGGAGCGAGAGAGCAGAAGCAGGGGGAGCAGCAAAGGGAAAAGGAGAAGCAGACTCCCTGCTGAGCAGGGAGCAAGCCGCAGCTCCATGAAGGGCTCCACGCAGGGTTCCACGCAGGGTTCCATCCCAGGACCCTGGGATCATGACCTGAGCCAAAGGCAGATGCCTAATGGACTGAGCCACCCAGGCGCCCCTGCCGTTTGTATTCTTAAAAATGTTCCAAGTATCCTCTCTCTCCAGGAAGAGACCATTCAACTTGGCTGCTGAGCCTTTTTGCACGACCCAAGTATTCCCTGATAAATTTCTTGCCTTCTTGGATCACATGATGTTCCAGGCGCAACCTGTATATTTCCTGTGCCTAATCTGGAATCAGCCATTTTTCCAAGAAGCTTGATTTCTTTTAGTGGGAAGTGGTAATTAGAGGCCATAAACTGGGTACTCCTTAGCGACTTTTTTTTTTTTTCTAGGCTTTCTCAGCAGATAGAGCTGGAAAATACTTCTTTTCTTTTTTAAGAAAAAATATACTGAGTTCATAGTGGTACTTCCAATTCAAAATCAGGATTTGAGTAAAATTAAATTATAACCTCGTTGTTCTTACGTCTGTACCTCTTTGATTCCATAGCGAAAGTCTTGCTTTCCAGCACCTCCAACATAATTACTCCATTGTTTTCTCCCACAAGACATAAAAAGTAGTCTCTAACAACAATACTAACACTACCATTGCAAAGCTCTGCGTCAGAACACTAACTCGGTCCCTGATACATGGATTCCTGTTAGTTTCCAATTCAGAAGTTTGCCTTTTTCTAGACATAACCACCAGGTTAGGACTGATGAGGGAGCAGAAGGCTAGCCAAGGACAAAGCAGGAGCTGACACCCTGCAGCCTCCCCCACACAGACACACACTCCTGGGTGGGATATGAGTGACATTCCTCAGGAAGCTCCCAACTGTCTTAACATTCACGCCTTGCTAGAGGGAAAAACAATCTTGACAATGGCAAGGCCTCTGGGATCCTGTGAGTCTTCTTAACAAAAGAAAATCCTTTTGAAACCTCCCTTTTCCTTACCTCCCCCAACCCCATAGTATATAATCAGCCACCCCTCACAATCCCGGTGCAGCAGCTCTTTCTGCCCATGGGTCTTGTCCCCAAGCTTTAAAAAACCCACCATTTTGCATCAAAGACATCTCAAGAATTCTTTCTTGGTTGTTGGCTCTGGACATTGCCCCACCGAACCTCACCTATATTCCAAAACTACATCAGGACTACATCATACGCTGGGGCCTGGAGCCTGCCCTCTAACTGCAATGATGTTAAAACTACATATGAGCACAAAGAACAAACTTCCCAAGCCCCATGAAGCATTTCAAAAGTTCTATTCACATCTGAGTTTTAAAAAATTATAAGCTGTATGCAAACAGAAATAACATTATAAGCTATGATGCTATAAAGCTATAATGCTTTATATATATAAGCTACATGAAAATCAAAATAACATTTCTATTTGCCTACTAAAATAAGGCGTATGCATTTTGCTGCCCACCTGATTTTAGGGCTGACCATGCATTTCGCTTTGGCCAGTGAAATGTGAGCAGAAATGGCATGTGTCACTTTCACACTGAAGTTCCTCTTCCCCTTTTCCATGGCGACTGCCATTCTTCCAGTTACTAGATGCTCCATTAGCCTGGGCCCTGGAGTGAGGACAAACAGGATGCAGTAGTCAATCCGCCATGGACATGGAGCCTACATGAGAAATGAAGTCCAATGCTCTGTCCAACACACAGCCTTCCTGGACCATTCCCAGAGAACAGTCTTCCAGAATCTTCTTGAAAATTTCCATGGGTAGACAGCTTATGTCACATGAAGCAGTGTGCTCTGTTTCCTGACAACTTTAATTGTTCTTTATTTATCAGGTTGACTTCATTCATCCTCTTATTGCGATGCATTGCTTCTGTGAGTAAAATTTAATCCCTCTTGCTACAAAGCCCTAATGTCCCACCTTCTTCTCATGGTGAAATATGCCCAGTTTTTTTGCAGTAATCCTCCATGTCATTATTTCCAGATGATTCTTTACCAGTCACTCACCTCTGGCCCATTCTTCAGTCTATAACCAAGAGGACTATGAATTTGGCATGCAATAGTCTCTACTCCCCTCCCCATCCACCCCTGCTACTTCCCCACGCTGGTTGCTCCTCTAATGGAAGCGCTACCACAGTAAAACAAACCCCTAAAAGACACTTTTGATGTGAAAATTCTCCAAGAGATCAAAACCACATCGAGAAGAATAGCTAATAGTTAGGTCTGGGACTATAACAACAAAAAAGGGACAAATCCCTGAATTTTGCCTTCAGGAAGAATTATTGGAACAATGGGCTTACTGTATAATTCCAGCCCAGTGATTTTTGGGACCAAGCAGTCTGAAACCAGAGAAGGGAAACCAGCTGCAGAGAATTCCAAGAAACATCAACATGTGTGTACTTCTTGGAGGGAAATTTCCAGTGATTTCTGGGAACATTTAGTAACTTCTGTGCTTACATATGTTTGGCGTGTAAAGGCAAGTGCTTACCCCAAAGCTATTCATTCAGGAATTGACACAGTGAGTCTTTATATTTTTGTTTAAAAAAAGTATCCCATATTTTTCCTGATTTATCAAAATACCCCCATGCTGTCATAGAAAATCTGGAAAACGTGGAAAAATATACATAAGTTGCAGTTAATTAGTTATGACAGATACTCATACAATAAAATCATTGCACGTTCAATAGATAATGAATGGCAAAGCTATTACTGGTCGTGTCCGATGTAACAAATTATGGCTCAAAACTATTTGGTTGTGTCCTTAAAATGTAACAGGTTTTAGAATTTTGAAGCTTTAACTCTCTCTTTCTGCTAGAATTACAGAATTTATTTCAATTCCTTGACTTTCCACATAAGGAAATCAAGAATCATAAATCTGATGTCTATTTCATGGCTGACCACATTGTCAAAGAGGTTTCCCAAAGAAGTCAAAGGAGTTTGGCTGTTCTCCGTGGCCCACAGGAAGTATTTACAGTCATTTCAAACTCAACATGTGTAAAAACCGAGGTTTTCCAAGAGACAAAGTAACGCTATGTTTCTGGCTCACCAGACTTACAACATCAGTGACTCTCTCCTTCCCAACGTATTTGGGAAGATAGGAATTCCTCCTTTAAATGCTCTCGAGGATTGCATCCTTTCCTCTTGCATGGTATGCCATTACCTTAGGCCCCATCAACTGGGAGGCTGTTAGGAAGGAGGACCCATTCATGTCCATCCAGCTGCCTCCATCATTCCCTCTAATGCTCTTATGTGTCCTTATGCTTTATCAGTCCTTTTCCCAAAATGTGTGAAACTCCTCCTTGCAAATCGAAACTCTTTGGCCTAATGCCATTCATCTAACAGCTATTATCTACTCTGTGCCAGGCCCCATGCTGGCAGGAAGGATACAATGACACACTGAGCAGACCAGCTACCCTGCCCCATGGTGGCACAGTCTAGTGGGGGACACAGATAACAAAGTGAACAACAAAATAAATGTATGACTTATGCCAAGTGCCCAAAGGAAATAACCATGTTGCTGTGCCCAAGAACTATGGGGGGGGGTGGTTACTGTTTGCTGGGTGATGTGGAGATTGGTGGGGGTGGGGGCGGTGAGAGAGGAAATGGGGAGATCAATAAAGAGGCTCCTGCTGTTGGGCAGCCGATGATGATGATAATGGTTTGGATTATCGTGGTGGCAGTGAAGAGAGGAGACACAAAGAGGAAGGGGAAGGGGAAGGGTTGGATTGAAGATCACAGCCAGCTTTCTGGTTTAAACAATTGGGTAGTTGGTAAGTACCAGTTCTGAGATGAGGAAGATGAGACAAAAGTAGGTCTGGGAATTGAAAGCAAGAGTCCCAAGGTGGACCTAACCATCTAAGAAGGAAGAGGAACCAGCCCTGGAATCACCATAGTAACAGCCACCGGGGAGCAGGCTCCCATGACCCTCGCCCTAAATCCAGCTGTCCTAGAGAGAATCCAATGCTTTGGGCA
This sequence comes from Ursus maritimus, assembly GCF_017311325.1. NCBI lineage: Eukaryota > Metazoa > Chordata > Mammalia > Carnivora > Ursidae > Ursus > Ursus maritimus. The sequence goes on along the minus strand of NW_024426008.1, from coordinate 23,019,851 downwards.
GCCAGTGGTCGAACAATCGTCATCTCAGCTGGGGATCCAGCCCAGAACAGCTCTGACCTTGTTCTGTTGAGTCATCTCCTACAGCCTCCAGCTGTAGCCACAATTCTTCTCCAGCAGCACCTGCTCATAACCACCCTCTTCCCCCCGCCCCCCGGCTTGAGCAGGAGAGACAGAGAAGGGGATTTCTTCTGAAGAGTTCCCCATCTAGCAGTGGTACATCCTTTAGACTATCTGTGGAATAGAAAGAAGGGGAACTCCTCCCTCCTATCCTTCCAAGGCTGGGATCCCTTCCAAGAGGAAGCATTGCCCCCCACAATTTCCTGTCAATCAGGAGAACGTGGATCTGCCTCTCTCTGATCTGGAAGGGGCATTCTACCTGCTACAAGCAGAGGAAGGCAAAGTCTGGTCACCGCCATCTTGAGACTGAATCCTGGCATACTGTCCAGACCAGCGTTGGGGGCTAGGGCCTGTCCTATGGGTGCAGGGCTTCCGGCTGGATGGCTCCCTGCCCCAATCCAGGCAGTTCTCCTTGGACAAGGTGAACCAGATCTGTCTCCCTGGCAGTCACACGTGTTGTGTGGCCTGTGGAACCGGCTCCTGGCTGGCTGCTCTCACCCCAGCCATCAGGTGAGGCCCTTAACTTCCCGGAGAGAGACATTACCTCTAGGGCTGCTGGCCTTATCATTTAGGCTGCCCAGAATGTGCAAAGTGTTCTCTGAGGCCCAGTATTCAGTCTACTCAGAGACCACAGGTTCTGCCTGTAGGTGGGGCAGGCTCAGTTCTCCTGCTTCCAGGGGACAGCTCCTTTATGCCCAGAGCAGCCCTTCATCCCAGGCTGGAAGAGGGGACATCAGACAAAGACAGGAACCTCAACACTGGCCACCTGACATACACCTGCTTGGTGCTCCCAGCCTCCTGGCCACTGACTCCATCTAGAGGTAGCTGTGGGCCAACCCCTCATCATGAGGACCATCAAACCTGGGGGGGGGGGGGGGGGGTGGGGGTGGGCTGAC